>NC_081791.1:19407498-19686070 GCF_963082965.1 Carassius carassius | reverse complement strand
GTGCAGTTTAAGTCCAATCATTCTCCTGACACTGATAGTCTATTAAACGCATACAGAGCCGCCCACTGGCATGCTAGACTTCTCGTCCTGTCTACTGTTACCACCTGCTACTACTGTTGCCACAGCTATTACTTTTCCTATGTAGTACAACCAACATCTCTTCTAAGTACCAACAGATTGATCTCAAAATGAAAAGTGTTAAATAGAAAGTTCTCCCAATAATTGGTATTTTGTCATCATATGGTCACTTTCATGTTGTTCAAAACCTGTTTTTTCTTTGTCCATGGAACACAAATAAATCATCTGAATAACTTTGTTTGCATTCCACGAAAGAAGAAAAACTGAAAAGGATTGGAACAACACGAGTTGATCATTTTGGGTTGAACTATCCCTTTAACAGTATAGGGGCTGCATATCATACAGGTGACTTTTGACACTAATAATGCTAATGATAGACTATAACACTCAGAGACAGAGAGAGGGATTTCGGTCAGAAAATGAAGGGAGTTTCCCAACTGTTTGAAAAAAGGTATAGATGGAATATGTCCAATTGCCCAAAGCAGGAGAGTCTTTGATTGCTGCCCTTGGAAAATGTTCAGGGACAGAGATTAAAGAGCCGGTCCTGACTTTAAAGCTTTGTAAAAACACATGACCTGTCAAAACCCTTCTAAGCAGTCATGACCTATACAAAAATACCATCACTGGATTCCAAATTTATAACTGAAGCCTTGCTCTGCCAAACTGAAGTTCTGTAGATACGTACAGTAAGTAATAATAGCTCATTCTTTTTACAGTTAGTGTTTTATTTGTGGCCGATTTAGCAGTGATTAAATGTAGGCTAATTAACAATAAATGAGTGTACTTTGTCAAAATGTAGTCAAAATAGCATTAGAGGCACACAGATCTCATCTGGCTATAGCTTTCAGTGCTATTTTTAACCATTTTATATGTATATGTAAAATATACAATACACTTATCTACAATAAATACATCATTTTAGTAATATTAATCCATTTATATATTAGTTTTTATTAGTTTGTTTCTACTCCATTTGGTAAGCATGGCAGTAATACTCCAAGCCAACAATGAATTAAGAAAACAAGTAGATGTGGAAACCTGTAAGGACTGTCATGAAGCTCTAATCTTTAAGTTTGAGATGAAATGATGTGCTCAAACACAGTAGAAGCTGCTAAAATTATGCATGGCAAAGCGTAGGGAGTTTCCTCTCAAATACCTGATACATTTCTCTTAAATTTTTCATGCCCTTTCGATCTCCCAGATCACTTTTCATACTGATGTAGCACGGCTAGTACTAGCCCCAATGCAGCAATGGAAATTTGGGGATTATTTTACATGCTGAGAAGGAGATGTGAAAAGCACAGGCAAGAGACCGATTTAGCAATAACATAGAAATATGAGACCAAAGCTGAAATATTTTAGTATTAATTACCATTGCCATAGCTAATGTTACCTCTAACCGTCTCATTTGCCCAGCAATGAAAAAGGCAATCAAATAAATGGAAAAAAGGTCTGGTGGAAGGCAGGGGTCCTGGCAGGGTGGAGAGGGAGTTTATCTGACACCTCTGTGAAGTTGTCATTTAGAGCCGTGTTCTTGTCCTGACAGACAAACTGAGACAAGATGATATTTTTTGCATTCATCTGCTGTGGTAAACACTATATCAGAGCCAAGAACTAAGTGCACCGGTGCCAGAGGAGTTTGTGTCCTTTTCTTGCTCACACACATGCACAAAAGACTCTGAAAGGGCTGTAATTTAGCCTTTAAAAAGGCTGGTTAAGCAGCAGGGGACGCTTTCAACCCAAATTTTCTCCTTTTGACCAGCTATCTGACCTCCCTCCAGACATATATGACAGTAAATGGTCCATTATTTCACTATACTGCATTTAAACTACACCTTTATTTCATTCTGTCCATCTTATTGGGCCTTGCTATTTTATTTCATTTTATTTTTGATAGATATCAAAACTTAGATAGGAAATCTAAGTTTTTTTTGTTTCGTATAGGAGAGGCTTCCGCACTACGTGATTATGCTGCCAACACCATGACTGAGTTCTTACACATGTTTGGCTATGATGACAAGCAGGGTAGGGATGAGCTGGCCAGGAAGATCAGCTTTGAAAAACTGAAAGCAGCTACCTCAGATCCCTCCTCCCTGAGCAATGAGGAGGCCACCCGTAGAGCTCGCTTCTCCAAGTATGAGGAGTACATCCGCAAGCTGAAGGCTGGGGAAACCCTGCCCTGGCCTATGCACACCAAGCCCGAAGAGCTCAATTCCAAAATGGAGAAGAGCACTGCCCTCATCCAGCCAGCCCTCACAGGGTCAGAGGGTCAGATATTTCCATCCGGAATGGACCACAAACAAAGCTCGCTCAATCCAGCCCCAACCAACCCATCACACATCCAGAACCTGGCCTCCCGCGCCTCCAAGTACGATTACTTCATCCAGAAGCTGAAGATGGGCGAGAGTCTCAGACAGCAGAACGGCAATTCCTATAAGCGGCCCTCCAAGTATGACTTGGAGAATGTCAAGTTCCTGCACCTCTTTAAACCCGGCGAGGGCAACCCTGACATGGGTGGCGCAATTGCTTTTAAGACCGGCAAGGTTGGCAGGCCGTCAAAGTATGATATACGAAACATCCAGAAGCTCATTCCTGGGAAGGTTGATCCTCCGATGATGCCGAGCATTCTCCCAGCTACGGCAGGAACCCCAGGAACACCAGTCATCAATACAGCTGCTCCTGCGGGGGTCGTGGGACCTCCCGGGACCGTAGACCAGGTGGGCCACCTCGGCTTTAACACTGACCACATGAAGTCCAGCTTCTCCAAGACTGACTCCATCACTACTGGAACCGTCTCCTCAGTCAAGTAAGGCAATCTCTGAAAATTTTACTGAACTGTTTATATGTTAAACTTACAGGAAATTACTGTGATTTTACCAATAACCAGTATTTCAGATAGACTCCTGAGACTTGTGGGGGGGGGGTCAGTAGACCTCTGTTGGCCTTAAAGTCAGATTGCAAGTTTGTGGGGCCTTGCTTGGCACTCTTTCTGTGAGTTTCCTGACCTTGTCAATGGTTCAGAACCTTAAGGCTGTTCTCCAGCAGTCCCTGGGCCATCCAGCAATGTTGCCATGTGCAAGCACACACACATACAGTGATTTGTTGTCAAAACCACCCCTAAAGAGACAGATTAACCCCAGGTCATCCCCTGCTGGAGCTGCTAACGTTTTTAGTCCTGAGTTAGTGCTGCTGAACTGCTGCCACCTTGTATACTAAATGCTTCATGCAGAGTATAATGTGTTACATTATAAATTCCTCCTTTTGAGTGCTTATTCAATGAAGGTGGGATGCTAAGTCAAGCGGTGCCACCAAACCCAGACTTCCAAGTAACTGGTAAATCGATGAGAATTGTTTTTGAAGCAGGATGTCCTGAAAGCCGTAGTCATCCCTCATACAAGAGCCAATCAAACAAAATAAAATGCACGCAGCCATTGTCTGGCTTTCTGACACTCAGCACACACCCACATCTTTGCATTTGTGCTCTCTCCAAAAACTCACATAAATAATTTATGCATTCAAAAAAATCTTTTCCCCTCTGTGCTTTCATTGTTGGGAGGCCATGCATCAAAGCGAGCATATATACCTCCCTGATTCATTCCCAAACCAAATCACTACTCCATCGAAGAAAATGTATATTGATAGCCCAAACTTTGAAATGGCTCATAAGTAAATACTGCGTCAGTTTGTTTTTATTACTGATGGAATGCATACCATTAATCCTTTTCTCTTTTTTTTCCGTGCTATGATAGGAACGGCCTACCTCCTGAGAAACCTGCCACAGAGGACGTCAACGTGTACCAGAAATATATCGCCAGGTATGCAAATCCTCACCCTCTCAAAACTTCACGACAACATTCTTTAATCGAGGACATATTTTATGCCTTAATAAACTAGGACGTAGATTTGCGAAAATACACTTTCTGTGCGGACGATAAATTACGCGTAAGCACGCCAGGTTTATGGACTAAGGAAAATTAATTGAATTAAAGGCTGGAAAGTGAGTAATTTTTTCCCCAGTGTCAGTCTCCCTGCCAGTCCCGAAGCTGAACTCTGTAAAATCTTGAGCAAACAGCATGAAATGTTTTTGAAAACATCGGACACATTAGACTGCCCTGCATGTGCCCGTGTGTCATCGGGCATGACTGCTCAGATAGTTGAGACTTTCATTTCTAATATCTGCACTTCAAATGAAGATACTGAATCAACTAAATGACAGGCACTCGTGACTGCAGACAAAGCACGGAGATAGATGCAGCGCACTCCAATATCGGCTTCTGTTTCCTTTTGTCGCGCCAGTAGAAAGGTGATTATCATTTGTTTATTTATTCTAGTCTTAAAGAGAGAAAAAGGCGCATTTCAAAAGGCAAAGTGGCTTTGGCGTTAATGATTACTCTCCCAAGCCGTAACATGAAGGCCACAAATCAAAGCCCTGGCACTAACAGACACACACACATCCTTGTGCACACACAAAAACCCTCCTTGGACTGATTACATTTTGCAAGAAGATTTAATTAAGGAATTTTTAATGAGGCTTCTGCTGGCACTGCCAAGAACTGTTTTGATATTTGCACTGCATAATGCATAAAATTTGTCTAAACATCTCGGCAGTTGATGCGCGGGGAGGCAGTAGATAAGCCCAGATACAGTTTCAATTTCCGTGTTGGGAAAAAAAAAGAAAGGAAAGAGAAAAATGAGGACTCATAAAAAGCGCAAATGCAGCCTGGTGTATTGGGGGGTTGTTGAAGGATTGGGGGGTGGGGGTGGGGGGAATCATCCACGCTAATGAGAGAACAGTCGTGCTAAAAAGCAGCTTTGTAAACTTGTCTACACCCACCTTCCCCCCCACAAAAGGGGAAAAAGTTCTTTATCTCCTCGCGCTGCCGCGGTTTGATGTTTAAAGAGCTTCCCTGGTAGTGTTTAGTCACTGTTTTCCCTCCTAAATGCTTTTATGTACCCACCATTGCACCAAACTTTGATCGGCATGTCTCTATTGTAAGGGGAGATGTGCGGCAATCTCTGTATCATGGCGATATTAATATTTAATCTGCCGCTGAATAGCAGCGTGGCCCATTAGCCCCCTGACGCGGCAAGTGGGAATTGTCCAGAGGCAAAGTGATACAGCCGGGGTGGGCTGCCATCCCAGGGGGCTTCTGTGTACATAGGAACAGGAATGTTTGAGTGCGACGCAGAGGGGCTGCTAATGGTGGGTGAGTTTAACACGTGCATCTGTGCTGGTGCGACTGTGTGATACACCATACCATAGCCTGTGCTCTAATCTCTGTAAAAGAGTTGGTTCAGCCAAAAATAAAAATTATGCCCCCATTTATTCACCTTCATGTCATTCCAAAACTTCACTGAAACAAAAAAGAAGGCATTTTTAAAACATTATTCTGGCCATTTTTTCCCCATGCAGTTACTGTGAATGGGAACACTGAGGATTTAGGCTTCATGGATATGTATTAGAAAAATGGACCCTATGACTATATGTTTTGAGATTTAAATCCAAACAATTGCTTTGCATGAGAAACACACAAACCTTTCAGTGTCATTCTTCATTTCTCTGTTCAGCGAGCTGATGACTGCTGTGATTGGATCAGTGAGTCATTGAGTTGAACTCAAAAACCAGATCAGTTCAGTCTGTGAACGAATCATTCATTTTGAATCAAATTTAAATGATTCATTAAAACAATCCAACTCAATGTACTACCTCTCTCATGAGTGTACCTTAAATTTTAATTTCAAGTGGCTTCAGAAGACTTTTTTTATGAAACTCAAACTCTCCAGTCCTCATTGAGTGTAAAATTTTTGTTCGATGAAAGGAAAAAATCAAGGGGGGTTGTAAAGGACATGTAGGTGAGTAAAAAAATCATTTTTAAGTCAGCTGATCCTTTAAGAAGCAAACAAAACCACCCTAAGCACCTGCCACCTCCCCAGTCCTTCAGAACACCACCCACGTTTAGCAGGTAGTGGATTCGCCATTCAATTAGCTTAATGAACTCAGCAAAGTGATTTGTAAAAGCAGTCTAGGGATAATCCAGGCAGTAGGGGGAAAAAAATTACTTAGCTTTTTCTCTACTTCAGCAGATGGTGCTCTTGGCAGCAGCGGTGCGAATGTTTATTTGTGTGTTTTGAGCTGTAATTGGAGGTTTTTAACAGTCATCATCGTCAGGGTTATAATCAGCCTGTAAACACTCAGGAAATGTGCCTCTTTAAAGCGCCGCCAATCCGCTGAAGACCGGGCGAGTCAGTCGGTGAGAGTGAAGAGGAGGAAGCTGCACGGAGACACACTCAAACCTTTCTATTAGGCCTAACCTTTCCCTGATTAAAGCATAGGCTGTTAACCTGGAGAGCCGAACGCTGATTTGGCAGGGCTTAAAGCACGAGCAAATGAGTGAATTATGTCGGAGGTTACAGTTTAATAAGAGTCTACCTACTGCCTTTGAAGGCAATGGAACTAATTTGGTGGAGATTGCTGTGGCTGGAGAGTGAATTGCAATCGTATGGTCGAGGAAGCGTAGGCCTGTTTTCTCTGTGTGTTTATAGTTCCTGGTAATGACTCTGAGCTCCGTGAAGATGACTCTGTCAGTGTTAGGGCATCTATCAAGCGGAGATAAAAGGCTAAATTGCCCTTTCAAGATCAGCCCCCACATTGTTAGAGGTTTCGTATATGGAATAGAAATAGCGAAAATATACTCCGTTTCAGTAAATGCGGCTTTCTTTTTCTCTTTGAAATTGATCGCTTTGTCTCACTTGCTGTTTTATAAATCGTGTTTATCTTTGTGCTCAATGTGATAATAATGTTTGCATTCAGAATGCTTGGCCAAAACACTAACAATGACACAAATATTATATTTCTGTCTGATTGTAGGTTCTCTGGGAGCCAACACTGTGGCCATGTGCACTGTGCTTACCAGTACAGAGAGCATTATCACTGCATGGACCCCGAATGTAACTATCAGGTGAGTACAACAGCCGCAAGCAGGGTTCAAAACTAATGCTCACCAAGTGCTAATGCAAGTAAAATGGCCTGTAACTTTCTTAGTTCACCCACTTTTTGATAATAAATGAGACTTTCAGCCAGTTATTTTTGTAATTCAACACACCTAAACATTCATACACTCTCTGCTTAAAATCCAAGCACCTGGCTTCTGTAAGTATAACCTCATAATGCCAAGAGTGTCACAACACCAGTTTAAAGCTCACCTTAACTCTTTCCCCATCACTTCCTGACAGGAGAGAAAGATACCTGTTAGAGGAAATGACTGAAGTGTGCCAGGGTACACACAAGGAAACAGCCAAACAAAACATTACGGACAAGGCTTTTATCTTGCCATCGTACTGGATTAACAGGTTTAGATAGATGAGGTCTATTTCTCAAAACTCAATCAGACAGAGAGTTGCCTTCCTTTTTTTTTTCATGGTAATGGTAAATAGTTTGAAAAGATGCCTAATTTTTTTCCTAAGGACATCTGCTTATACTCTTGGGCTACTCATAATCCCCTTTCACATTATTAATCTGATCCATGTCCCCAGAGTTGTCATGTTCAGCACAGCAAAATCAGCATTAAGCAGATCAGAACACAGACAGCAGCGGCTCATGCGCATATGGTGGAAAAGAGCAGGCAAAGACGGGTGCATTTGTCGAAGACATCAAAAATCCTCCCGCAACAAGAGCCACTCAGTCTTTTCTTTATCAAGTCCTCTCTAGTCATAATCTCCCACTTCATTTTTAATCATCTGATTACATTTTTCATTATAAACATCCAGGAATCCTGCTGAAGACAACAGGGCAGCTGTTGCATCTAAAAGAGACTTATTCAGCCCAGCAGGCTGCCTCTTGTTATTCAAGAACAATTTCTCAAACTGTAAGAAGAGTTGGCTGAAAAGTCCCTTTGAAGCAGTCCGTTTTTGGGACTTGCATTGGTTAATAATTCATTGACGTACATGCGTGTCATTTTCATTTTCATGATTAAGGTCGATATTCTGGATAAGCCTTTGTTCTTATAATTTCACTTTTTTAAATAATTCACTTATTACAAATTTAGGCCATAAGGTTTGTTTTAGTGGTTGTTAAATGTTAGTAACCCAAACCTGCCTTAAATAACCCCAAATTCTGATTGATACAGGCGCAAGCTTTCCTGTTGCTAAAACAATAGAGTTTGGAACTAGCAACACCAAGGTGATGGGTTCGATTCCCAGGGAACTCATAATGTGGGAACTGATAATGTGGCTTTAGATAAGTGTCTGCTAAATGCATAAACAATGTAAAAGAAAAAAATTATAAATATTTCGTATTTATATAAACCTGCAACTTTGGTGTAATCTAAAGTTGTGGCAATCTGGTTACTGCATTTACACGTCACTTACACATAAGACAGGAATGTTTTTGTACATGTAAAGGCGTCAGTGAAACTTGGCAGTTTAGCAATGACAGACAGTAGACTGTGCGCACCCTAGCAGAAAAGTGAGGCTCAGATGAACTTGTTTTTGGAATTGATAAGTCATTAAAATGTTACATGACACAGCGCTGGAATATTATCCTGCGGTTGCCAGCCTTTGCTCCACTCCATACTGGCCCTGCCTCTCCTTTCATGGCCATCCTGCAATGTGATGGGAATCCTAAAATAAATGTCCCCACGACCGTGTGGCCACTCCACTAACTACAGAAGCCCAACTGATACAATTTCCTGCTGTTTTCCACAGTTCCGCTCAGTGTGGCCGGATCTAGATCAGTATCTCTTTTTATTTGTTTGTCGACATCCCAAATACCTGTCATTACCGTTTGTTGGACATCGGCTCATATATCATATAAATACAGTTATCTTCTTTTGAAACAGGATTGGAAATGTAACACTATATATAGCCAAGGTTTAAGTATTTATCTTTGTGTATTTATATATCTTTATTTATTTTTTATTTGCCTGTAAGATAAGCTTCATAGATGGGCAATGAGGTTTTGTGGATGTTTCTGTCATATTTTTTTTTTCTCCTGTTGCTCATTTATGTAGAAAATATGGATTTACGTTGGAAGAGGCTCATTGATTTCAGCTACTCTTGTTTCAGTTCCTGTAATATTAGCTCAAGCCCAATTACTGCAGATTTGGTTGCCCTGATCTCTCAAGAGTGAGGTTTTTTCCCCCACATCCCTTCGTTTTTTTCTCCTAGACTGCTCCATGGTGTAGGAGATTTTAATTTCGAGGAGGGGTATTTTAGCATATTTCCTCATTATTATTGTCTAACCCTGCACAAAACTGTGCTTTAATACTTTAATTAAAAATGGAATCATATCTCAGACGGGAATTAAAAGAGAAACATTTTTTGGTTGCCTTGTTTGTTTGTTTGTTGTCTTTTCCCCATCCACGTTCCAAAACCATCTGCATGGAACATGATTTTTCAGAAGCGGAGAATATCGTAAATGTGATCTCGCATGTCAAGTGATCCATCTTAATTAGAAATGGTGAAATAAAACGTAATAAACAGTCTAGCTCAGGAACCTTTTTAAGTAGCATGTTCAAACATCAGGTGAGCCTGGAAAATGCTATAATGTAATATCTGAGTCATAATGCTATGCTTTATTGTTAAGAGAGTCTATAGTGCAAACTCCAAATGAAATACACCCTTCAAAGTATCCACTTTCAAGTTCTCTCCCCTGCAGTGTGAGTAGGGAACAGTGAATACACTTTCTACCTGCTGCTACGGCCGCTGGTGTTTTGGCTGCAATTTGCTGCAATGCTCTGCAGCTGTTGCATGAGTAATAAAATAACTCATTGCTGGTTTCCTTCAGAACCCACACCCCCACCCCCATCTTACTACCTCTGTGTATCTGTTGTTTACAGAGATTCACCAGTAAGCAGGATGTGATAAGGCATTATAACATGCATAAGAAGCGGGACAACTCCCTGCAGCATGGATTCATGCGCTTCAGCCCTTTGGATGACTGCAGTGTGTACTACCACGGCTGCCATCTCAACGGCAAGAGTACCCACTACCACTGCATGCAGGTAAACCACAGCAAAACCCCTAGTTAAAAAAAAAAAAAAAAAAACGTCCCCTATATGTGCCGGATTTGAGATGAGACAAAATACTAAATTCAATTTTCATGAATATTATGAAAAAAAAAGCTGTGGAAGAATACCTAAAATCTACTTTCCATGCATAATATTAGTGGTAGGCGAATGGCACAGATTTTTGTATGATGCAATAATCTTTAAGGATGAAATTTTTTAACTATTTCCTTGACCATTTAAGAGTCTATTTTTTTTTTATAAGACAGAAGTAGTCAGAATAAATGAAAGAAAAATTAAAAGGATAAAAAAGTGTGTATACCTCATCTCCCATCGCCCCCTTTCTTTCTCACTCCTTAATTGGCATGGATGAAATTCTAGGAGTTGTTTATATAAACTCAACATTTTTCATTTTTTAGTACCAAGTGGCAAGTTAAAGATTATTTCCCACCAGATCTGTTTAATTCTTTACATCTGCTTATTTTCAAGGTGTCACTTTCGAGACAAGCGTTTTTTTACCCGCAGGCAACAGTGGCCCGGGACTTAAGATATATTCTCTCTTTTTTTTTTAAAGCCTCCCTAACGACGTAATTGTTATTAGACATTTCAGCTCTTGTTTTAACAGTGGTGAGAACAGGCAGATGTTGGCACCCGTTCTCCTGATTTACAGAGAAAAAAACAGAGTGGCATTTTTTTCATTGTTTGACTGAATATGGCCAAGTTGCCCTGTTTGCACGGGTGAAAAGTGCCAGAGATGATATACAATTGCTGGTTTTAATTCAAACATTAGTTCATGTTCGCCTGCTGCCCAGAGAGCTCCTGAGTGCTGCTGTTGAGTAACAGAGCCTTTCAAACAGAACTAAGTGACAGTCTCCCTGAACAACCCCCCTGACACTTTTCCTAAAGCAGAGACCTCTAATATAGACTAAAACCTTAAATGGCAGAAGGTTTCAACCACAAGCCACCTCACCATGCTGCTTTTGCATGCCACATATTGCAAATCACACACAAAAAAAATAGTCCTGTCTTTTATCTCTTTAAAGCCGTTTTCATGAAATGCACACCTGTTTTTTGGGGTAAAGGGTTTGCTTTTCATATTTTATGAGTTGTTGTCTCAAGAGTACATTTTTAACAAAGCTCAGATCTTGAGAAAATGTTTCCTGCTCATTTTTTTAGGTCACCTGTTTCTTTGCTCCCCACATTGAGTTCATCACCAAACTGAGCTATTTTTGTGTCACATCTTGAGTTGTTGTTTTCATGTCCCTGCAGACTACAAGAGCTCAAGCACAAAGCCTCTGCTCATACCGAGCATATGATATTTCATCCAGTGCAACTAACTGAAACTCACACTTGGTGTTTATTTCCAAACCGTGCATACGCTTTTTCTCATGAAAGCACTTTTTTTTTTTTTTTCATTTCCTGTCTGTCAGGTGGGCTGCAACAAGGTGTACACAAGCACTTCTGATGTCATGACTCATGAGAACTTCCATAAGAAAAATGCACAGCTGATCAACGATGGCTTCCAGAGGTTCCGGGCCACTGAGGATTGTGGGACGGTTGGGTGCCAGTTCTATGGGCAGAAGACCACCCACTTCCACTGCAGGTATGATGTCTGCTCAAATTATTTTAATGTGTGTTAACTGGCATTTAAGAGTTTAATCCTTTACCTTCCATCTCTCAGACGTCCAGGCTGTACCTTCACCTTCAAGAACAAGTGTGACATCGAGAAGCACAAGAGCTATCACATCAAAGACGACGCTTATGCCAAGGACGGCTTTAAGAAGTTTTACAAATATGAGGAATGCAAGTACGAAGGCTGCGTCTACAGCAAGGCCACCAACCATTTCCACTGCATACGCCAAGGCTGCGGCTTCACCTTTACCTCCACCAGCCAGATGACCTCACATAAGCGCAAGCATGAGCGCCGCCACATTCGCTCCTCGGGAGTGCTGGGCCTCAGTTCCCCCTTCCTGTTGCCCAAAGAGGAACTGGAAGAGTCCAGCAATGATGACCTCATGGACTACTCAGCCATTAGCAGCAAGAACTCCAGCTTAAGTGCTTCTCCAACAACCCAGCAGTCCTCTAGCATACCGCACATGCTGACCACTCCCACCACCACCATGTCCTCCAGCCACAGCGTCAAGCCAACCACCGCTCTGCCTCCAGCCAGCCGTATTTCCACCCTACTGTCCCAGGCTTTGCCCAGCAATGTGCCCATGGCCCTAGCACTTTCCAATAGTGCACTGGCAGGTGCTTCCAACCCCTTCTTCCCCCTCATTCCCAGAATGCCCATGTCGCTCACGCCCTCTACCGCCGGTCTGATCTCTGCCGTCACCTCCGGAGGTCACTCCATGCCCAGCGATTCTCTACCCCAGACCTCCACCCCGACTGGGGACCCAGCCGCTGCTACTGTAGCATCCACACCAACTTCTTTTGCTGCTTCATCCATTATGGAGAAGATGTCGGCCAGCAAGGGTCTAATATCGCCCATGATGGCCCGACTGGCAGCCGCTGCCCTGAAGTCCTCCATTAACCTGGATGAAGGTTTGTTCATGTCATACTGCATTATTCATTTGTAAGATGAATATTGTTTTGATCAGAACTGGTGGGTTGCACACATTTAACACATGTAATTATAACATTTATTAACTGAATTATAAATTTAAATATTAGTCATTAATAATAAATATTATAATAATTAGAATATTAATGTTAGTTGAAATTCTGGCCAATATTGATAAACCGATAATTATTTCCATATTATGGCCGATAACCGATAAATGTCTGATTATAGCTGATATTGTGACTGATAAGTGGCAGATGTTAATATTGTATTTGATTTTTAAATAAATGATGTGAAACTAAAATCAGTCATATTAAATGCTACATAGATTGCAGACGGTATACATTTTAATATTCATATGATATATTTTCATTGTAATCATTAATGTTAATATTAAAAGCATTAAATTTAATAATAATTAAAATATTATTATTATTATTAATTAAATTATTCTCAGTACTGATAAACCATTATTTATTTTTATATTATAGCTCATAGAGCTCATAGATCATAGCTGTTTGGTTTAAAGAAATCAAAATGAAAGCACTACAAATTAAATTCTACTAAGTGAATTTAGGCTTTACAACATTGTAATGTACATTGTGGAAAAAAGGATATTCATTTTGAAACAAATACTGATAAAAATAAGTTTTCTATGATATCGGTCAATAATTGATATGGTAATATATTGGTAAATAATAAATAAATAAATAAATAAATAAATAAATATATATATATATATATATATATATATATATATATATATATATATATATATATATATATATAATACATTGTGCATCTCTAACCAGTTAAGTGCCACTGGTCTAAATATTCCCAATGCTACTATCTATAACAGGAGTGAATAAATACTTGTTTTTAATAGATACTTTGTCAAAGGATCAGTTTTCTTCACTGTTTAATCATGAGAATATCAGTTCTCTGGGTCACTCTGCCCATGTGTTTCTCTTTCTCAGTACCCACCCATCAGTAAAAGGGCACTTTCAGGTCATCTGCTCATCCTATCCACAGACGCTGCTCAAATCTCTGATTTCAGGATTAGGGAAAAATATTAAAGGGCTGGTTTGCTGCTCTAGTCTTGTTATTGCAGCGATCATTGTCATGATACCCACAATCCATTAGCAGATAAGTGCTGAACTAGTGAGTGGGCTCTGTAAAGCTGCCTCTAATAGCATTCTCAGGAGGATCCCAGGGCCTGTGTTCTACATGCTTCCTCATCACCGGCCTCTTATCTGAGCGTGCACTCGTTCCAACCAAATGGAGCCTGAATAATATTAAGTTGAGAAATTGAAGGTACAAAGCAGCTTTTTATATGCACTCTGATATAGAGGAAGAAATATCAGAAACTGTTGAAGCAGAAATGACTCAGCGCTCCAGAGAGGGGGATGTGTGTATGTGGTGCTGGTGTGTGTATATAAAAGCACTACTTGTTTCAGTATGAAAACACTGATGTGGAGTCTGTGAAGTCTCTTACTCTTCAGCCGTTTTAGGCAAGTGAGTAAAAGGGTTTCCTTGCAAAAAAATGTACTGTGGGGGCTTCACGGTGCTGTACTTTCAATATATACCACGAATGTTTACCATGAATAATGTTTACTGTACATGGTACTGCAGGTACTACAAATATAAAAAAAATCATGGTATGTTAATTCTCCCTCCCTTGTGGAAGACCCTTAAATTTTTTTTGGCTGCTATAAGGCCATCACAGCCTTTGCAAGAACAGATCTTCTCATAAAAATCCTACAACCATACAAGAAGGCAAATAAAACGAGCATGTTCCCTCATGTGTGAGCACCTTGCATTTAGTTTTGGTAACTTTGAAAAAAGTAGAGAAAAAAAATCCCCTACTAGACAGAATTGAGAGTGCAGATCATAATGTGGCATTGCTAATTTAACACGTTAGCTCAGAAAAGACGTGTGAACAGGACATTTGGGTAAAATTTGAAGAGGATGTGGTCAGAGCTCAGCGTTAGAAAAGAGAGAACGATGTTTACTGCGGCTATTTTCAAACAGCTTTGTTGTTTTTTCAAACTCTTTTTTTTAGTCAAGGGCCAGTTTGCAAAGAAAACACATCTCAGTCTGACTGTGTAAAATGAGTAGCTTGCTAATTTGTTCAAGTGGCGTTATTTCCTAGTTGAATGCTCACTTTTTTTCAAATCCACTCTCACCCCCAGAGTGTTTCAGAGGATCTTGAAATCGGAGGGGCTCGCTAATTAGACACCCAGTACAAATGATCTTTCATGAGTTCAGTAACTTTGTTGAGGTAATTACACAGTACAACATTATTCTTGGATAATTTCCAGAAAAACAGCGTCGTGAGCATGTGCATTTTTTTTCTTCTCGCTCTTTTAGATCATCACCGATTTTTGTCATAGAAACTGCAAAGCTGAAGGTTTAATGACTATCTCCTCACATGGTCGTTATTTAAACGTCCCTTGTTAATGTCAGGCAGTTTATACTCAGAAAGGAAAAAAAACGAGAGAGTATAAAGTGAGAGCTTTGTTGAAGGCAGATGTAGGGCAGAGTCATTTATGGACAGGCAGCGAGGTTAATATCAGTGCAATGTACTTCTCACACATGCAGACCACAGATTTATATGGATTGGAGGTACTGTAGATGAACTAGACCAGTTTTAGGCAAAAAGACAGGTGGTAACTGAGTGTCATGTGCAGCAGAAGACTGAAAATAGGGCTGGAATGAGCTACCCACTTTATTTTGGATGTGATTTACCTAAAGCTGACACATCACAATGAGTCATTAGTTCACCTCCATAACCAACACAGAGTCAAATCACACGCGTCAGGAAGGTTAGAGTGACACTATCTGATAAACTCGTTTTGTGACGCAAAGGAGTGTCTCTCTTCTCTTTACACATGATTAAATTCCATGCCCTCTGAACTGAAGGCCAAGGGCAGGGTGGATGCTTGCTGTCACTTTTCCTCAGCAGGCCAGGTGTCTTAAACAACATCCACCCAAACCACGCAATCACTGCTGATGCACTCAGCGCTCCATCTTTGTGCCTTGAACTCTTAGCCATTTTTTAATAAAATACCACTTAGTGGCTACCAAAAGCCTGGCTTTCTCTGTATAGCCTGAGGACAAATTAATATTTCAATCATTTGGGGATTGGAGGAAAAGCCAGGTCGCATTCCCGTCAGCGTCCCACCCGCCTCCTTCCTCCTCTCCACGTCGGCTGCATACCTATTTTGAAAATCCGATCGAGAGGTCACGCTATTTGAACCGATCTGATTGGCTGTCACCTCTAATCTGACGGACAAGCAGATGTTCCTTTTGGGCATGCTCAGTGGCATCCGTCGTGGGCCAACAAGGACACATGGCGACGGCAGGGAGGGGCGGGCAGTCTGAATCTGCCACTTTCCCTCAGCATTAGCATGCCTCTTAATGACCAGTTAAGAGGCAGGGCCGCAAATGAGTTGTGACAAGCGCTGCTGAAAACGGAGTCTTTTTCCCTCATTCCTGCTGCCTCTCAATCAACATCTAAACGCCTTGACGGCCTGACACAATTCCACAATAATTATCACTCCTGGTCTTCTCCTTGGCCGGGACAGAAGTCAGATTGGATCTCATCACAGCGGAATAATGCTGACCCACAATAACTTTGTTTATCTCTTTCTCTCTCCTCAGGGATGGGGCAGCCGGCTCAGACAGGCCGGTTTAATCCGGTGGAGGTGAAGCAGGAGCCGGTGGACGGTGCTTCCGCAGCCTCCCAGGAGTCGGTCCAGGAGCACAGCCTGGACCTGAGCAAGAAAGACCACAGGTATCCCATCATCCTCCCCCTCTCGGCTCACGCCCAGGCCCGCCCCGCCGTGATTTATCTCTCAAATAATGCCGTATTGTGTTAATTAGTGTGAGTGCTCTTGTTAAAACCCCCTTCACAAGGTGGGTCTGTGGAGTGATCAAGGAGGACGAGATTTACACGCTCCCTCCTTTTCCCAGCGCTGAGGCCTCCTTTGAGGAAATCCATCATACGAATGCAAAAATTCTCCCATAATGGCCTCTTTTCATAATGCACATCAAGTATGAGGCGTGACATGTTTGCACATTCATTTAGATAAAAGTGTGTTTGCATAAACCCTAATTTCCAGTCTCCTGCATTTTTTTTTTTCATTGTATATTCACAATCCTGGATAAATTATAATATTTACTGTTCTCATGCAAATCCTGCCTAAACACTGTTCATTTTGCGTGTTCTAGCGCTGAATCAAACGGACACCCTATGCTGGGAAATACATCTCTTTTATCCTCACTTATGAATAAGGTAAGATTCATCCATCAAACGCTTTTCATCCCAAGACAAATTAGCAGGATGCAGAGGGGGCTGTTTGTTTTTTAATGTTTCACCACTAATAGGATGAGTTTGTATCATTTAAATTTTCCAGCCATTTTTCATACAGTGTAATTTCAGCCCGCCGCTCGCAAATTAATATAATGAAGCAGGAGCCGGTTGCCACGGCAGATATATAGAGATGTTTGTTTTTTGATGAGCTGTTTTGAACTCTCTGTGCTTTTTTTCTCAGGCTTTCTTCTTTTTCTCCTCCATCTGCTCTATCTTTATTTATGGACTTTGTAAATTATTTGATTAAAAAGTCAGCGCTTAGAAAAAAAGAGCAACTGTCACCCTCATTTTTTAAAAAGATGAAATGGTGCCGAACAGATATTTAAATGTTGTGTGTTTTTGTGGGGATTAAAATGGACATTGTTTTAATCATATATCATCTATGACTAATATAAATGGTGTGCATGTACCATTACCTTGATGATTTAAATAGAAAACTCGCTCTAGTTCTCCTGAAGGCTTAGCTCAGCTCTCTCTCTCTCTCTCTTCCTGTCTCTCTCTCTCTCTCCGCTTCATATAAAGTACTGAACGGAAACACATTTGAAGCCTCAAACATAAAGCACACGAAAACTCTTGTGTGTTTGGTCTGTCTTTTTGCAAACTGTGTGATGAAACGTGCCTAAGCAAGTGTTTGTGTGTGTAGATGAATCCTGGTTTCTTCGGTGCTTTGGATCTGAAGTCAGAGCTGGAGGGAGCTCAGGTGGCAGACGGCTCAGACGCAGCTCATTATCTCAGTAGGGTAATGAAGAGGTCAGACCCAGAAAAACACACTGAGCAGTGGAGGACCTACCTGCGCAGGTGCCTGAAATCATCCTGTGTCCCTACAGAGTCGTTTCCAGCTTTAGTTTTACTTTTCAAAGTCTCGTCCACACTTTTTTTTTTTTTCAAGCATGGAACTGAGACTTGTTTAATTTTCTTTCACATTAGTTATGCAAGTCTTTCTTTCTTAATACTTTTTATTTGTTAATATATTTTTCATTTGTATTTTCTTTTATTTATTCAATTAAATATTAATGTAAAATATATATATATATATATACATAATATATCCTTACGATTTTACCTGTATGCTAACTCCATTTAACCCTAAGTTTCTAACTGGTTAGTTGACATTAAATTGCTGATGGTGTATAAATGTGTTATACACCATCAGCAATTTAATACACACAAACACACACACACACACACACACATATATATATATATATATATATATATATATATATATATATATATATATATATATATATATACATATATATGTGTGTGTGTGTGTGTGTGTGTGTGTTTCCCTGTACATCCGATTTTTATGAACTTTTTATAAAGATTTTTGACTACCAGCCAATCAGTTTAGAATAGTAAATTACATTTTCAAGCGAAAACATGAAAAGAAATGGTGAACAGTTACTTATGTCATCTACTATCACCAGTATGCCCAAATAGATCTTCCATTACAGAAAACACAGCCGTGTGTTGGCTTTTGTTGAAGATGGTGTCTGGTTTTTGTAACCATCCATCTTTATGATGTACCCTTTTGCTTGTCAGTGCCATCCACAGTGTTTATTCCCAGGTTGTTATGTGGAAAGAGAAGATTTATCCAGAGCATGTGATGTTATGTACTGTACATACTTATGAAGCCCTAGCAAAATGTCCCAGCTAGAGACCTGCTGCTTTTGGCTCAAGCATAATTCACGTAAAATACCCACCTTATTCAAAGTCAGATCCTGATGAGCTAAACTGAGAACATGAGAGTAACTGACCTGGATTTACGAGCAGTTCGACCCTTTACGTCCTCTTAAAGTTTCTCTTTCTTATAATCTTTGTACAGGTATGACACTGACGATTTCTGTGAAGCCCCGTGTGATTTCTTGCACAAGATACATTTTCATTGCCTAGTGGAAGATTGTGGGGCGCTTTTCAGCACGGTGGACGGAGCCATCAAACACGCCAAGTGAGGAACGCTCTTGTTCTGGAGCATTACAATCAAACATAATGAATATAAATCAAAGTTCTTAAATGTTATGGTTCACACCAACACACAAGCGCACATATGTACACGTACACAAAATTTACATGATTATGATCTAGTAATGCTAATTTGCTACTATGTTTGGCAGCTCTAATGGGTGAATCACCTCTCTCTGTCATTAGCTTCCACTTCAGAGCCAACCTGAAGGTTAAATCAGAGCCCCCTTTCAACGAGAGCAAGGAATCCAATGATAGCGCCCCTAATCAAATGGCTGCCCCCATTTCCATGGCCAAGACGCCTCCCATGGAGGTGCCCAGCCTGGCTGTGTCTGGGGGCTACAGCTCTTCCCCTTCTCTCCAAGCATGGAAGCAGCTTGCTGGATCGATCCCCCAACTTCCCGCCTCCATGCCCAGTATGCCAGCCACTTCCCCTCTGGCCACCACCTCGCTGGAAAATGCCAAGCCTCAGGTCAAGCCTGGCTTCCTTCAGTTTCAGGAGAAGTGAGTAGACGTTTTCATTCTTGTAAATTCACGATACTGTGGTGGTATGATTTGAATGGTCTGTGCTGCCTGTATTTCCATGTCTTCTGTGCCGTTTTAAATATCTGACAGACGTTTCGTCACGCTTATCTCCCTCAGTGATCCTTGTCTGGCCACAGACTGCAAATACTCGAATAAGTTCCACTTCCACTGTCTGTTTGGAAATTGCAAATATGTGTGTAAGACATCCGGGAAGGCTGAATCACATTGCCTGGACCACATTAACCCCAACAACAACCTGTTGAATGTGCGAGACCAGTTCTCCTACTATTCTCTGCAGTGTCTTTGTCCTAACCAGGTGAGCTTGATTTTTAGAGGTACTTTTGTATCAGACATACATTATTGTGTCACATACTGTACACTTCCATTCAAAGGTTTGAGGTTGGTAAGAGTTTTTAAGCATTTTGAAAGATGTCTACAAAGGGTGATTTTTTTAGATCAAAAGTACAGTATATGCAGTAATATTGTGAAATATTTTAACAATTTAACATTTTTAATTTAATCTTTTAATCAATTTTTCATTGTCACATGATCTTTCAGAAATCATTCTAATATGCTAATTTGGAGCTCAAGAAAGATTTATTATTGTCATCAATGTTGAAAACATCTGTGCTGCTTAATAGTTTTGTGGAAACAATTTGTGATACAATTTCAGGAATCTTTGAAACATTGAAACAGCATTTATTTAAAATAAGTTAACATATAATGTCAAAATGATCATTTTAATGCATCCTTGCTGAATAAAAGTATAAATTTTCCAATGATTAAAAAAAAAAAAAAAAATTAAAACATCTTACTGGCCGTACAGTTTACAATTTTCTTATTTAAAAAAGATTCATTATTAAAATTATAAAGCTGTCTAAATTATTTCAAACTGTAAAACTAGAAATGCCTTGCATTTATTTTGAAGGATCACATAGCTACCACCCAGAACACCCTGTGAACTCATCGCAATATGCTGAAACCACTGTAAAAATAACATGATATAAAATAAATAATATTGATTAAAAAAATGCATAGCAACACCCTGGCAACCACCACCAACACCCTAGCTCCATGGCAATAAGCTTTGTTACAGACAAACATTCTCTTTTCAGAAAACATATAAATTATATTTAAAACACTGAAGACAAAATCCTAGGTACATATTTATTTCACCACAACAAACAAACAAACTATAAAAATGAAAACCACCTTGGAGACCCCAAAGCTGTATAAAATAAACAAGTTTTGCTTTTCATCAAAAATTCCATCATTAATAGAAAAATCCCTCCCCTTCCTGCAACTTGAATTTGGAGCAAAACCTGTTTAAATGAATGCATTTATGCATCCCATTCCCACTTCTCAGAGCTCCCCCCTCCTCTCCAGAGTAGAGTGGGATCTGTTTATGTGCTCCTGGGGGAACTGCCTCTCTGGAAACAGATGGTGGTGCAGAAACAGGTTACATTGCCGAGGACACACACATGCATGCACACGCAGACTAATGAATTGATAAAATAGCTGTTTTAGAAATAGATGAATCCCCAAATGAACTAATTGGTGTGTTGTTATTGGGGTCAGTGGCTACAACGTGAACCTAAACTTCAGATTTCCACTGGTCAGTGAGGCTGGACCTGTCACATGCTCTGGGAAAGAAAGAGGAAAAGGATTTAATGAGCACATACTGTATAACCTACTTCTTCCCTTTGGTACCCTGAGTAATGAGTTACTAACTGACAAATGATCAGACCCCATTTCTGTTCAAAAGATGGTTGGTTTAGTAATGATTGTAAATTAATGTAATATGTAATAATTGGCCTGTGAATTAACTGTAGAAAACTGAACCATGGAGACTTGTGCAAAATGTTCTCAGCCTGAGTTTCGTTTTTTTGCTCTTCTCTTTAGCACTGTGAGTTTCGCATGAGGGGCCATTATCATTGCCTGAGACCCGGCTGTTTCTTCGTCACCAACATCACCACCAAACTTCCCTGGCACGTCAAGAAGCACGAGAAAGCTGAA
The DNA here is from genome assembly GCF_963082965.1 of Carassius carassius. NCBI lineage: Eukaryota > Metazoa > Chordata > Actinopteri > Cypriniformes > Cyprinidae > Carassius > Carassius carassius. The sequence goes on along the minus strand of NC_081791.1, from coordinate 19,664,544 downwards.
AGACGTGCCGCTAACGGCTTCAAATACTTCACCAAGAGAGAAGAATGTGGCAGACTAGGTAAGAACCAGCTTTCCGTGTATTAAAAGAAATGTCTTGATCACAGAGCGATGGTTCGCATAAAAATTACAATTCTGTCATGTTCCTTTAATCCTTCACAACCCTTTGGGAATCTAATTTGCTTGATTCTGTGTGGTTTGTGAAGTAATTTAGTGAATTCAGCATCATGAAATCGTACAAACCTTACATGTACCAGCCTCCCACACTCTTCATTGTTTCAGTCACCGTAGACATTAGTTACTCGTGTTTCCAAACACTCTCTGTTCATCCGAGCTCCCACGTTATTCTCAAGCAGTGACTGCAAGCTTGACGTTTGTAATGCAGCTGGAAGAATCAGAGATGGTGTGAAATCAGAGATGATGTAACTGTAATTTCATATCGATGCCATCACCTGCTATGAAAACACTTTTTCCACTGGCTCTGGCTACAGGAAAAGTGCCGTTCCTCTAGTTGAGTCACTAATTGCCATTCTGTTCACAGCAAAACATACAGAGCATGAAACGGCTGAGCTTCGCACTTATTCACTGAATTTTGAGCATGTTTCTTAGAAGCTGTTATCTCATTAGTATCTGTGAATTGATATTTTGTCAATTGAATGGTTTACATTGACAACAGAGTCAGCGCGCCAGCAGGCGTTTACATTTTGCAGAACAAACACGTTTGGTGGAATTAAAGATGGTCTTGTCTCATTGTAAAACTGGGGACGTTTTATTTATATTACCAAAAACACGCAGAGAAAAATGGTGTCTGCTTTTTTGTCATACATTAATACTTCAGTATTTATAGTAGGCAATCAAACAGAGGTTGTTTTCTTGGGTATATTTAACCTGTCAGGAATGAGCAATTACATATGTTTGTTAATTACTGTGCCTGTCGAGCTCAGTCTGTTTGTGTTGCTCTTTTTCAAGCCTCGATCATCATCACAACCAGGCAGATTAAAAGTTTGCAATTTATTTTCTTTCTACTCCCCTCCCCTTAAAGGGAGAGTTCACCCAAAAATTGTGCACCCTCCTTTAGAGCCAAACCCATCTGCTATGGAACATGAAGAAATGGAGATTGTGAATGGGGATGGTGCTGTTGAGCCGTAAAAGAACAAAAATCATAATAAAAAGAGGTCAGTGTATGTTTTTATGGCCTGTAGGTCCAACTGAATCTGTATAAAAGCATCAACTGTATGAAAAATAAATGATGACCAAATGTTCATTTTTGGGTGTACTGTCCCTTTAAGCTAAGACAAAAAGAACATTTATTGAAGAGTGGAAAGTATCACAGGTGTCCACAGAGTATAAGGTCTCTCCTGTTGCATGGTTAGTGGCATAAACCAGGGACATATGACAAAAGCAAAGCGTAGAGTCATAAAGAATTGATGGTTCAGCTGGACTGGGAAAGTGGTATCCATGGCAGCAACATTAAACAGAACACCGGCGCTGAGGTTACCAGGATCTGGTGGCACAAGAGCCCTGATATTTCAGCATGTGCTCGTATTTACTCAACTCTGCCATTTTAAAGTATATCACCTTTGTGTACAAAAGCAATCTGACAACAGGCGGCTTGTTGCGCGGCGCCACGGGTGTCATGGTAACGGACAAGCCCGCACCTGCCCTGAATGCTTCTCTTTCAATTATTTCAGCTCGCATTATTCACAATAAAATTATTACGAGCACCCTACAATATTTGATTAGTGCACAGAGGCAGTCTTTAAATTTGAAAACATATAGCAATTAAAATCTGTAGGGCCCTTTGTGTAGAAAAAAATAAATAATAAAAAGAAAAAGGCGAAGGGGACAGGCGTGAGGGGGAGGAAGTACACCAGCAACAGATAGGTCGTGAAAAATGAATTTAATATGGAAATAATTGTGTGTTTACTTTGGTTTGCAGGGTTGTGCATTATTGCTTCTCCAAATGCAGAATGTATTTATGTAAATTCCAAATTGAATAAAAGATGTCATTGTAATAAAAGAGCACCACAGGTCTAATCTTCAAAAGGTTCGACTTTCCCAGTGTGACACTGGACTCATCTGCTCTGTCTCTCCGCATTATGCAGGCGCGGGACGGAAGCACAATGTCCTCATTACCTCGTTGAGGATCCATGATGTATGTTGTCCCTGAAACCCAGGCGCGATGAAGACGGTCTTTGCTCAAGTTAATTTTGTCGCTCGTCTCTTGCAGGGTGCAAATACAACCAAGTTAACAGCCACTTCCATTGTATCCGTGAGGGCTGTCAGTTCTCCTTCCTGCTCAAGCACCAGATGACCTCCCATGCCCGCAAACACATGAGGCGGATGCTGGGTAAAAACTTTGACAGAGTTCCTTCCCAGGTACGAATAATTTTTTTTTGAAGATCACTGCCATAAGTGATCATAAATTATAGATATTTTCATGCCTGCCACTTGAATGCAAATGCTTTTATTCATTGGGCATTTATTGGATGGTTTTGTGTTCTGTACTTTAGATGGTCTCTCATGGCAACCGACCTGAAGAGATGCAGCACATGGCCAGTCTAGCTTCGTCCGGTGTGGTAGGCAGCCACCCTGGTCTGACCCTCAACTTCTCCAGCATGATGGACGACAATGATGACTACATGGATTACACCGGTGGAGGAAGCCCACTGGGTCTCTCCTCAGAGTCCTCCAACCAAGACCGCAGTTGCACCAGCACCCCTGTGGGCAACGATAGTTCGCCAGCAGGTGAGTCGACCTCAGTAATAACTAAGGTTATCAATATAAAAGATAGACTGAAGGAAAATAACGGCTCAGTGTGGCCAACGAAGCAAATATTTAAAGATTTGGTCAGTCAGACCAAATTTCCTTGTATTTCTTATGTTAGCCTTTTGAACCTCCCTAAGAAGAGAAATGTAAAAACTCTCATTGTATTTGTTGTAGCTGACTCGTAAAGGTACCAAATGTTTTCCCCTGTAATGATATTTATGAAATTATAAAGCACTAAATTTGTTATATAGTCCTCCACACACCCATCAGATGAATGCCATCCCCCTTCTACATAAGGGAGGTATCCCAGACTTTTCTCATCTCTACTGTCATGGAAACTAGCCACACAAAGAGATAGCACGAGTTATCTACCATTTTCCTCTAGGCTTACATGTGCTTAAAGTTATTTATTTATTTTGTTTTTGGAATATGACCTAAAATGTGCAGGTGTTACTATAATGGGTGTCCTGGGAACTCTGTGACAGCCCTTTTGACTCTATGAACATCAAAAAATAATCTGAGTGCAGTCTGTGCTATTTTATCAGTTAACTTGAAGGCATGCCAGTCATTGTCTGTAGAATTTTGAGAGAGCTCGTTTAATTGAAGGGATGGGTGACAGGTCTAATTCACAGGCATACATTAGCGAACTGGCTAACAATTTTAAATCTGGGCCTTTGCTCTTTGAATCTGAGCTTTCCTTCATTTAATTGATTTTTATAGTTTCACTGTTTGATTTAAAATGTTATCTTTCATTCTCATCACTGTTGCTTTTGGCTGTTGTCTGAGTTTTGTTACCATTTGGCTTTCATTTTTTCATTACTTGATCTCTTTCCCTTTTTACCTCCCCACCTCTGTGTCTTGTACCTTCCTGTCTCTGTTACCATCCTTCTTTGGCACCATGTCTCTGTAGGACCAGGCTGTCAGGTCCCTGCCACCACTACCTCTGCTGACTCTCCTCCTTCTTCTCAATCTGCACCTCCTCCTCCACCTCCTCATCAGCCTGCGCTCCAGAGTCAGCCTCCATCTCTCTCCTCGGCTCTTCTCCGGCCACCACTCCCTTCGCTCCCATATCTCCTCTCCCCATCCTGTCTGTCATACTCTCTGCTCAGCGCCTCTCTTGGAGCCACTAGGAGTGTTGTCATGCCAACCAACACACCAGCTTTCAGCCCCATCATTCCTACTTCGTCTTCAGTTAAAAATGACGTCCCTATAGTGCAGGACGCTGCAGGTACCTATGCCGTCTCCACCTGAACACTGCAGCTTTAGAGTCACAGTAGTTTGGACTAGAGCTTATTAGCTGGGTACAACTCTTTAAGCATTTTACACATGCAGTGCAGTTCATACAAGCCACCGAGGTGGTGGTTTTAGTCTTGTGTAGTACATTGCACACCTGCCATTAGGTCCATTGTCTGAAATGCTGTCCATTAGTAGCCTGCTATAAAGGGCTGGTTTAATCATGCCAGGCTTTAATAGAGTCATGTGATTCCTGCTGGCCAGGACAGGGAGCACATCATTAGCACTGACCTCAGGCTTATGGGAGGGAATCCCGCTCTCCCATAAAGCCAGATGTACGGAAGCACCTTTGAACTCTCCCAATACCAAGACGTGACAATCACGTTAAAATGTCACCAATACATTATACAAATGGTACTGTCTCTGTTTGATTATAACATGGAATCACATTATATAATACTTTGCTGTAGGAGGAACCTTTGTGGGTAGCTTTGATAGGGCACATGAGGCGGCTACTGCTTGCAGAATTGCTTTGCTGTTCATTGTAATAAGTGAAGTCTAACCCGTATATGCCTTTTTTGCAAACAGGTAACACCATCTCTATTCCGACGGCAACTGGGGCCAAGAAACGCTTCTGGATCATTGAGGACATGTCACCCTTCGGCAAGCGTCGCAAGACCGCTTCATCTCGCAAGATGCTGGATGAAGGCATGATGTTGGAAGGGTTCCGCCGCTACGACCTTTATGAGGACTGCAAGGATACGGGCTGTCAGTTCTCCTTGAAGGTAACTCACTATCACTGCACGCGGGAGAACTGCGGCTACAAGTTCTGCGGCCGCACCCACATGTACAAGCATGCCCAGCACCACGACCGCGTGGACAACCTGGTCCTGGATGATTTCAAGCGCTTTAAGTCTTCGTTGTGCTGCAACTTCCCCGACTGCCAGTTCTCCGGCAACAGCACCCACTTCCACTGCCTGCGCTGCGGCTTCCGCTGCACGGACAGCACGAAGGTGACGGCGCACCGCAAGCACCACGGCAAGCAGGATGTGATCAGCGCAGCCGGATTCTGCCAGTTCAGCTCCAGCGTGGACTGCGAAGTGGTTGACTGCAAGTACAAGCTCAAGTGTTCGCATTTCCACTGCACTTACCCAGAGTGCAAGCACACAGTGGTGGGCATGTCACAGATGGATTCCCACAAGCGTAAGCATGAGAAGCAAGAGAGGGGAGAGCTGCCTTCTGTTTCCCCCAACCAGGAGGGAAACCACCATCACCACCATGCAGGTCTAGCCGTGCCCCCAATGCACATGAATATGCCCCCAACCTCACCTGGCACACCGGGGCTGACCCACAAGAACATGGCCATGTACCTCCATTCGGCAGGGGCCTCCAGTGAGTATGAGCATCTGGGCCTTGACAGCTCTCTGAACCTGGGGACAGACACCAACAGCTCCTTGTTCTTCCTGAAAAATGCTGCTGGGTTGGGCCTCAGTGACTCCATGGACCTGAGCAAAAAGATGTACCGGGAGCCACTGTCCCTTGCCACCAGCTCTGGCCCTGCTGCTTCAATGGGCCTGAGCCACCCCCAGGATGACACTACTGGCACATCCGGCGACCCAGAAGATGACCTGTCAGCTGAGGAAGAGCCGATAGCCGAGGAGGATGACGACGATGATGACGATGAAGAGGAGGAGGATATGAATACAGACTCGTATGAAGATTCAATGCCAGAGCCAGAAGTAGACAAAGACAATGGAGAGAGTTTTGATGCTTCCATGAACCATGCTGAGACTTCCCAACTGGATAAAGAGGAGCCGGAGGCTGGGCCCTAATCTATGCTGTAGAAGGAGAACTATGAATTCCCTGAACAAACGCAAGTTTGAGTGGCCTCATTTATCATGCTTAGAGACACAGCAGATGACAAGAAAATAACCAACTACAAGAAAAGTGAAGGCCCAAAATGATTTATTATGATGTTTACAAGATGACCAACATTATTAATTTAATTATGCATTAAAAAATGAACAGAGAAATAGACAGACGAGGCCCTCTTTTACACATGGGTGGCCATGTAAACCTTTTCCTACACATCAGTCTTTTGTGTGTGTGCATGTTTGACTTTAATTTATTCAATTTCATTTGTTACTTTCTGTGTGTGGAAAAAAAAAATACGTAAAAAACTATCTCTCTATATATGACTATCTATATAAAGTAGATGTGTGGATGTTAATGTACATTTTAATTGCAGTCACTGGATTGCAGGACCCTTGTACCAACCAGAAACAGACGAAATGCGTACATTGCAGGAAATCTTTTATAAAGAATGTTGCTCAAATAATTGATTCAGAAACACCTTGTGTCATTATTCTTATTGTTATTGAAGTGCAGGGGCCTGCATCAGTGCTTTGACTTGTATGCTTCTCCGTTGATTTTTTTATTATTATTATTTTTATTTAGTTATCACAGTTCTCACTTAAACCTGCTGTCATGGTCAGTGGTGTCATAGGCTCCATTCCATATGGACATTCGCCTGCATCTTCAGGACAAACAAAAAGTGACCAGTGACTGCAAAGCTCCAGGCCATAAAGCAGGCCGCTAGCTCTCACTTGATTTCTGTTCCTTCTCCTTTTCTCAATGAGACCCATTTGGCATTGCATATTCATAGTGCACTTTTGTATAGATGAGAGCAGATACTCAAGCCTCTATTTAAGACGTTTTGTTATCTTTTACATTGATTGCATTACTATGGCTTTTTGTTTGTTTGTTTTTGCATTATTCTCTAATTGCACAGGCATGACCAGATGATGTGGGGGTGTCTCACTGTAAATGGGTCTGTTTCAATGGCGAGAGTCGTCGCCCCCTGTGTTTCGGAGAGTTTGTAATGTGATGATGGTGCTACTGCCCAGTATGAATGGGAGGAGATTACAGCTATGTCTTTGTTTTGATCCAAAAATAGATGTCCTAAAGTGTCCATCAAACACAGAGCAGGAGACGAGTGTCTCTGAATGTAGGGAAAAGATGTTTGTAGGTGTTATTTTCCTTTCCTTTTCCCTTCGCAGTTTCTGTAGCATGAAACGGAAAAAAAAACAATAGTTGCAACAAAGTCTGAGGATGGAGACTGGATTTTCAAGCTTCTTTTTTCAGAAGCATCATATATCTATTTCTAAAAGAAGAGGAATCATGGAGAGAGACTTTTTTTCTAGAGGGCTGAATGGAGGACAGAAATCACAGGCACCACGATGAATGCTGGTGATGGAAAGTGTGTGATTTTTTGTTGAAGTGTACAGACAGAAAACATTGTTTCAAGCTTTTGTTTTCTCTTTACAACAGCTGTGGTTTCACCCCAATAATAAGAAGTTATTTAATATTTATGTGACCTTGCAATGAGAAAATTCTAGGGTGTTTTTGCACTTTTTAGGTTCATTTTTACTTTTTGAAATTATTGCATATATCTTTTAACAGGGAATTTGCTTTACAATGTTGTTTAGTTCACTTTGCTTTGATGCACAAATAGTCTTTCAGTGTGACGAAGAACTGTTGTTCTGTGTTTTATTTAAGAAAAAAAAAAAGGGAAAAAAAAGTTTTTTTTCTTCGCTTCCAAGATTGGATGATTTCAATATGAAACGGGCATGCTAGAACCTGGCTTGTCTAACGAGTAACACTAATGATGACTGTAATTTAAATGAATTCTATACAGAGGAAATTATTGCAGTGCTTCGCTCCAAATTAAAAAAAGAAAAAGAGAGAAGAATGATTTTTGTTTGCTTGGCCTCCATTGAATATAAACAAGGAAACGCAAGGCGAGGAAATGATTAATTATTTCCTAAACACGGCTTTGATCATAATATAGGCAACTAAATGTGTAGATGGTTATCTTCGACAATTATTGTTTCAGGAGAAAAAAAAAAGGTTGTATAGTATTTTCTTCTGTAAAAACTATATATGAACAAAAATGCTCTTTGATTAAAAGCTTCCTTTAAAAAGAAAATAAAAAGGAGAAATAAAGAATAAAAAGTTAAAAACTGAACTAACACCAGTATAGTTTGCTTGTGTGTGTGTGTGCGTGACAGTATGTAAGCGTGTATGTGAGGTTTTATTGTTATTACCATGGTTTCCCCATAGTGGTAGAGGAATTGGTGGTAATTAAATCTATACGAGTCACATTATTGTAGCACTGAACATTGGAGTGTATTTCTACCTTTTACGCAACAAAGTCATCATTTTCAAAGCTGTATATCATGTGCGATCACAATTACGATGATATCTGCATAATTTAATACCTTCCACAACTCTTTCGTTTGCTGTTGTTTTGGTGTTTGTTTTATTTAATTGAACTTATGTATTTTGCATATGGCATGCCCCCTCACAGGCCGTTTGTTCTCTGGTCTCAAGTGCAAAGGCGCAGGACTCAGGACTGAAGCAGCTGTTTGCCTGGGAGATACTGTGCACTTGAATACATTTTATGTGTGTAAAATAGCAGGATTTGTAAAGAGTCGAAATAAAGAAATTCTAATTATTATAACAATGCAAATGCTCCACACAGTGTTTCTCGATCTCATGGCTTGCGCGGTTAGTCGTAGGTAGCACTGCTGTGCTGTAGTGAAAAGGTTTAACGAGACTGGAGTTAATAAGCCCCCTCCTGCTGAGACGAACGCCGTTAAAGGGCACAAGGCCCCGGGTCTGTGGTATGACACAGAGAACGCCAACAGCGCTGCTCTGACCGAGGAAGACAGCATTTTAACATCCTTATTACTTTTCTCCATAGACCGAGCATTTTGTATAACAAATTCAATTCGCGTGTACAAACAATAGATCATAAAATTCTCACTCTGACATAGTCATGGAGCCATATTTAGGGTACAAATGTTCTCTGGTGCATTTGGGGAAAGTTTCTAGCTCTCTAAAAGGGTGTTTGTTTTTCATTCTTCTCTCTCATTGTGCAGGCTGCTCGTCGCTTTGACCAGCATATACCGTCCTGTCCCACTCGCTACAGCTGTTCTCTTGCCTCACCCTCCTCTTCCTTCTGATGTGTCTTTAAATAAAAACGTGTAAAGCCACCACCATCTGTCTGCCAGCTGGCATCCTGCATATAATCTTGAAAAAAAAAAAAAAAAAGACAACTATGGAAATTATATTACACAAAAACCAGACGGAAACAACCTCCAAACTAGTGCAGGCTGCTGTTGAAACAACAGATCACCTTATTGTCTTTCAAAAAAAAAAGACAGAATAATTCTTGATTTGGCTGTATAAATTATAAATTGCATTCAGTTATGTAAATTTCGTTGCAAACATAATTTGGACACTTAGGCCACAATTAAAAATTCAAGTCAAATGGCAAATCAAGAATACATTTATTTTAAAATGAGCACAAGCATGCTTTTCATGCAAAACATTAGAGCAAAACCAAATATGTTAAATGCTAAAAGTAATAATCGTATATAAAAATGTGTGCATATAGGCTATGCTGTATTTATGCTAGACCAGTTTTCAAAGTGTTTATCAATTGTAATAAATCAATTGCAATAAATAAAATAAATCTATAATTTAGAATTTTATATAATTACAGTAGATATATTGCAAAATGTGTTAAATTATAACACAGAAGTATTAAGTAGATAAGGTACTGTAAGTGCAAACAAATACTGCTAGATTTTTGTTTCTTTCAGAATGAATTTTTGTTCTGTAATGCAAAGAAATTTTTATGCTTTCATTTTCAAGAACGTTGTGGGACCACCACATGTGGAATTAAATTAATCGATTTTTTTTTTTTATATTGAGCTTATTTTACCGGACAGATTTCACTTGAAACAGAGACACACAGCTGCATGAACATGTTTCATCTCCATAGACTTTTTTTTTTTTTCATTCCCATCATAATGAGCTGTGTGTGTGTGTAGTCATACCGGGGCTGGATCTGACTCGTACTGAGGGTTGAGGTTCCAGGAACAGGTTGTGTGAGACGCAGCAGCAACAGCAGCGCATGAGGAACAATGGAGCCCAGAAACATGCGACAGGTGTTTTGTACATATGTAACAACAGCGGTGGTCACACATCATCTACACAACCTATTAGGATGCACAAGAATCAACCATAATATTTCAAGCAATTGAAGAACGCCGTGTGTATATTTAGTTTCTTATTGCAATGTTTAATGGCATTACACCCACAAACACATTGTAACAGCTGTGTATTTCTGACAATTCAGAAGTGTACGGTTGTTTAGTTACAAATCGCATTTCATATGCTTGTCATAAACATTGGAAAGAATCATTCCATTTGTGCATATAATTGCAGTATTGTTTTGTTTTTAGTTTGCGTCTGTAAATCTCATCCATTTCTGCATAACCTTTGGCATTCACATTCATTTTGCCATTTCCATTCATGCGTGGCTTTATTTAAAGAGACCTTTGGTCAGAGTTTAAAAAAAGGATTCATAAGGAAGCTGCCATGCCACTGGTAGCAGCTGCTGCTTGTGTGAAAAATTAAGTTCAGGGACCCCAAAGGAAAAAGAGAATTAGGCACACATTCAGCCAATTTAACTTTAACAAGACCTTATTGGCGGTAATGTCACAGGCCCGCTATGTACAAATGCTATTCTCTGTATTCATGTCTACTGAAATGAGGAGAAATGCTCAATTATGTTCTGGATCAGGGGAGACTTCAGCATAAATATGACTTTAAATGTGTGTTGTTAGACACAACAAGCTCGTTCAGTAGACTGTATTTCTGATTTTGGCAAATCAGTGTAACAGAAAAGCACACCCAAAGCTAAGAATGATTTAATAAGCTCTTATCTGAACATTAACTAAAGACACACCTGTCGAAAACATGCAAGTTTTTACTTGAAGCTGTGCAGCTGCACGTAAACAAGTGAAGAATTTCAGTCTGAGCCAAATTTCCAAAATCACAATCTCCTATTAGCAATTTTGTGCAAGGGATAAGAGGTAATTTCTCTGTAAATGTGAACTTTACAACAGTCATTTTAAACCCAAATATCATTACAGACATTAAAAAGAATAAAGAAATAATTAAATACTTAAAAATGCCAATACACAATGCAAAAACACAAAATGCCCTTGTTTTAGGTATTTAAATACATGTTAAAAAATGATGATAATAATTTTAAACAATTATAAAATGTATAAAAGCCCAGTAAGAATCTGCAAAAAAATATTTATATAAAATCTGAGTAACATTTTACAATAAGATTCCATCAGCCAAACATATTTAATGTATTAACTAACATTAACTAACAGTGAGCATTACACTTGTTACGGTATTTTTATAAATCTTTGTTAACTTTAGTTAACAAAAGTAAGGAACGCTTTATTTGACAGTGTCATTGTTACACATATTACATGTACTTACTACAGTGATAATAAATTATGCATAATTACATGCAAATTTCCCTAAATCAAACCCTCATCCTAACCTTAACCATACAGCAAGTACATGTAGTAGTCTACTTAACTGTGTAATTACATTGTAACATTACATTACATTGCAGGGCACAGTAAAATAAAGTACAACCTAAAAATATAACTTCATTGTTGGCTCATGCTTGCGCAGGTCAAATAAAATAATATTAACAGGTACTACTTTTGATATTAATAATGTATTTAGAAATTTACACTAAATTGGGTTTAGGCCTTTCTCATTGTTAGTTCATGTTAATAAAAAAAAAGAAAAAAAGAAAAAAAAAACCAAAATGCCTTTATATTTTCTATAACAGAACTCTTATTGGTAGGACGATGAGGATGTTTGCAAACAAATTGTTTGTAATTTGATCTGTATTTTTTTCTTTATTTATGTATTTCATACATTTACAATGTCAGGTCGAAACAACTTAATATTCATGAACTGAGACGGGCAGGTCGTGACATCACTACGGTCCTTTCCAATTCAAAGCCTTTCTCGGCACTGCTGGCTGAGAGTAGGCTTTATCAAATTAGCCAAACAATTATAAAATGCGGGGATGTGTAATATTTGGGAAGCTTGGATTTCTCGTATATTTGTAGTGCTCGCAGATTCTGTGTGGGCCTGATTATAGCGCGTTCTCTAATCTTCACAGGACTGAAAATATGTGGAAATGATTAAATAACACTGTTTTACCCGAGTTTGGCACTCGGGCTAGGTTAGATTACACGCAGTTTGCTTAAAGGCTGAGCAGCCATCTCTGGAGCACTGGGGAGATTTTTCAGCTCTTTATGACTCCGTCCAGAAAGAGAGTACTGGGAGCAACAAGGCATTACTCTCGCACGCGCGCACGCCAGCGAGGGCCATTTACTTACCAACTAAGGAGATCCTTGAGTGCTAAGCTGTAAATTTGGTTAATTTAGCACGATTCCACAGAGAATTGGTCGGTTTTCTTGTGGGGGAAAGCCCAGCAGGCTCGCTGCGAATGAGCAGAGATGGTTGATGTGGTCCTTAGCGCCTTGATGACGGCAGGAACACGCGGTTGACAGCGCGCGCCGGAGCCATAAAACAGAGCTGCCACGCAGGGGCACAATGCGCGGCAATATGAATATTGCTCAAACTTAATGCAATTAGCTTGTATTGAAGAAAGATGAAAATGTTAAATACTTAGAGAAAATGGTGTATACAGATGGAGACGTGGCCCTATGAAATCACACGTCCAGCCAGGCAATCAACGCTGAAAAACATCACGCAAATGCAAGCGATAAATCGCGGTGTTTCACATTGTCACAGTGTGTGCGCACTGCTTCTTGTGATTGGGAGCACCTGCACACAGTGCAGCGTGCATATATAGCCTATTAAGGATACAAACCAGACCATTTTCAAATTGAACCTTATTGAATGAAAGAAGAGAGGGAGGGAGAAATAAAAGCCAGCTACCAATTTCGTCCATTTAACTGACTCTTAAATCAGACTTGATTGAAAGGGAACAAAGAGAATTAGAAAAAGCAGCTCTTTTGATGAACCACACAGGATATGATGACATTTAGCAGCTCTCCACAGTTCTGCTCTGACACTAAAGCCACCAGCAATGCATGTTTTCATGATGGCCATAAGGACATGACAGAATCTCCCAGTGCATCCTTGTGAACTGGGTCAAGGTAAATAAGAGCTTTTAAAATGCCTTGTTTGGTGCAGCAGCTGCAGCCTTTATGAAAAGAAACGTGAAAACAGGTGGGACGGGGCTTGTGCTAATCTTTTGCATTATGGTGATGGTTGATAACACACTGGTCTTCTCACTCCACACACTTAAAATACTGTCATTCAATACCCGATACATCAGCAATGTGATATTTGCAGAATGGAAGAGGTGAAGATTGGAAAGATTGTGCTGATACTAATAATAAAGTGCTTGAAGTGGGAAAAATGTTTATATATAGCGTATATATAATTTAAAGATACATTTATTAAAGTAAATAAATTAATATGATAGAAATAATATTTGTATAAATATATAATTATTTACATATAATAAAATTAGGTAAACACATTTACTTTGGCAGTAAAATGAACATACTAAGAGGGAAAAATACATATTCGGGCAAATATCATAACGCAATTTCTACATTTAAAAAAATACACAATTTCTAACAGCTCTAATATATCACCCCCTACTTACCGGTGGAGAAAAAAAGTCTGTTATGACATTATTATTATTATTTTTTAAACAATGTTTTAAAACATAATGATTTAAATATGTTATAAAAATTATAATTTATTAAAATAAGTTAATATATTAAGTATAATAGTTGTACAAAATAGATATTTTAAAATGTCTGTGTTCATGACATGAAAACTTTTAAAGAAGTGTAAGAATTTGTGGCAGATAGTTGAAAGTGACATGACATAGAGCCAAGTATTGTGACCCATACTCAGAATCCGTGCTCTGCATTTAACCCATCCAAAGTGCACACACACACAGCAGTGAACACACACACACACACACTGTGAACACACACCCGGAGCAGTGGGCAGCTATTTATGCTGCGGCACTCGGGGAGCAGATGGGGGTTCGGTGCCTTGCTCAAGGGCACCTCAGTTGTGGTATTGCCGGCCCAAGACTCGAACGGACGACCTTAGGGTTAGGAGTCAAACTCTCTAACCATTAGGCCACGACTTCCCCAAAAGTAAAGTAATGTTTACATTTACGGTTGATGCACCCTCTTGTAAAACTATCTTCTGAACGACACTTAAGCTCCAGTGAAGTGTGAGGTTAAACATGTCAGTCAGAAGCAGCCTTTATATCTGAATGGACGGTTTTGGCTAATTTAAAATATGCACCAAATCTAATTCTGATAGTAAAAACACTGGCTTGTGAGACTAACAGTCTTTGACATGTTTCCAGCAACAAGTAATTTGTCTGCGCACACTAAACATGAAACTGCTGAGCTACGCCACGTTATCACAGCCAATCAGAAGGTATTTGATGTTTAATGTACAGTTATGTGATTGCACGTCTTTTGACTAATGAGATTTTGTGGTGGGCGGAGCTACCAAGAATGATGTAAATCGTGCCGCATGTGGTTAGAACACTGCAACATATCACTTTTGGTGCATCTTAGTCCAAACAAAATCCACATTCGAGGGTCGTGAAATCTATACAAAGCAGCATTTGTGAAATCATATCGGGTCTCTTAATGGCTTTATTGTTTCTAACAACATTTTAGCATGGTTTCAAAGCACACAGCATTTTATGCAAGCAGCACATTTCTAAACAGTCTTTAATAAACACGTTAATGACAGAGCAACCCTCCAGCTGTACAAGAGACTTTGTTATTTCTCCAGGCATCAGACATCTTACTTATTCCACAGTCATTAAGAGCTGTGCTCCAGGATATAGCAGAGCTGGTGTAATTACACAGGTACCGTGATGAGGAAGTTAGCAGTGGTATTCATCGTCTTAATTAAGGCATAAACTCTCTGCTCTAAGCTAAAAGCAACTCTGTTGGTTTAGGCGCCGAGTTATAGCAGAAGATGGGAGCATGTCACTGTCACCCAGCACATCCTCCCAGGGTTGTAATCCGCATTTGCATGTGGAAAGTAAACCACTGAGAAAGACTGCAATAGGGAAGGACGAGCCAATCCTATCGGAGAGTCAGGTCGAGCTTTGCTTTCGCTTCCTCCTCAGAGCCTCCGGCGACTTTCAGGTGCCGCGCATGCGATTTGTCTAATTTGCAAGCCTTGGCGAGGGCTGCACCTGTTGCCCCGTCACCGCCTGCAGTCCCAAATCTTCACCAAGCGACAAGCACCCCTAGATAATCCATTCTACCCACTATAACTCGGATGCTCTCCCTGGTCCGTGTAGGACAAGGGCATTTTTCTCCGGTGGCACACTCATATCCGCCATGCCGCTGATGGCTCATTACAGGCCAATTCATAAATATTGTCTCCAGTATTACCACTTCCAGGGGCTCTCAGCTCCCTGGAGATTTATTCTTCTCTTTTACAGCATGCTATTGTTTTCTTCCCTCTTTCTGTTTTTCACACCCCACCCTCTGTTCTTCCAAACCTCCTCTGCAAGACGTGACACCGTTTTGACCACCAGAGCCACAGTGCTTGCCACATGAGGATGACGGCGGTGGGTATTTGTTCCATTTAGAGTTGAAACAGGGCCAGCGGAACATCAAGTGACAGCAGCCACACAGCAAGGCGAAATGCAATCCTGCTCGATTGAACAATCATATAAGTGATGACAAAGTGCTTTATGACTATGCAGGGTTTGTTGCACTAGGGTTTAGCACACTAAGGTCTTAAGCAGGCCTTCTCATGCGACCTTGGCCCATTTTCACCTAAACTCCAGCTCCCAGAAGAGCAGTATATATACCGATTTCTATTATACTAATATATATATATATATATATATATATATATATATATATATGTGTGTGTGTGTGTGTGTGTGTGTGTGTGTGTGTGTTTTTAATATTGAGGCACAAACTGTAAGGAAGTCACTCGATACAAGTTGGAAGTGGCAAAAAACTCCCAACGCTATGAAGATGAAAAAAGCAAATGTGAGACAATACATAATAAATAAATAAAACTTCACTGAGGAACTGTGTTTCGGTCACAGCATGACCTTCTCTTGCCAGGTGCAAGAGTGAATTCGGCATGTTGAGATTTGCAGTTTTCACTAGTCATATACACTTTGGTATAAATCACACGAGCAATACAAATATTTTTAAATCACATATATTAGGTGACAAAACCATGTGTTTTTTTTTTTTTTAATATAAGATCACTCTTGCACCTGGCATTGTAATGTGGATGCTGCACACTGGTGGTGGTTGAGGAGAGACCCCCCATGTGATTGTAAAGCACTTTGGGTGTACAACAATACACAAAGCGCTATATAAATGCATCCATCCATCCATTGTAATGAGGTAAGGTCATCTTATGACTGAAACACTTGCTGTTCTTAAGTAAAACTTTAATTCCATGGAATATTGTGGCGCATACACTTTTTGGGCTTTATCATGCATTGTGATTTTTTTTGTTATTTTCCTTATAGTTGACTCTAAAGTTTGACATCATGATTTTAAAAGCCAAATTAACCTTGTTACTTAAAGTATAGATAAGAGGGCTTCCAAAGTGTGTGCCCAAGGCTCTCCCAGCACAATGATAGAAACCAGATTCTGTGTTTTGAAGGCTGAAGCGCAACATTGCACGCAGCTGACTCCATCAGCATAGAGCGCGAGTGTCCCGTGGTGCGTGCTACCATCTGTCCATCAGCAGATTCCCTTTGAGTGTAGGATACCCAGTGCTGTTCCAGAGGTCTGGACCCACATTAGCACAACATCAAACAGGCTCCCTCCTACACATGCAGCACTGCATGCGCTCCTGCTTATCTTATCTGAGACGGAAGGAGGAAGTCACCCCTCTGGTCCATCCCTGTAGAATTAGGCTTGACCTTTCTCATGCAAAGCTGAGAGAACTTGGAGAGGTTTTCTGCCCCGGCGACTGGGATTGTGTCCAGGGATACTGCTTTAATGGGGCACCTGCTGTGCTATTGTTAAAAATAAAGATAGGTATGACTGGCATCGGCTGATATCTTTAAAATGGAATGTGTTCTAATTCCATTTTTATGACAGCACTGTAGTGATGAAAGTTATGTTTAAGGGTGTTAAAAGTGTTCCTTTAGTTTTACTAGTAGCACATATAGCACAAAGTACTTTCAAACCATGGTTTCCAAAACCAGGGTTCACAACCCCCTAGTGCTCCATGATGAAATTACAAAGAAACTGAGATTAAATTGCATTATAAAAAATAAATAAATAATGATATACATATAATTCTACACACTTGTACAGTATACAGCATGCTAATGTGTCACACACACACACACACACACACACACACACACACACACACACACACACACACACACACACACACACACACACACATATATATATATATATATATATATATATATATATATATATATATATAAGTAGTCAACATCTGAAGTGGTTCAAAATGGTTCTTCAAAGTTGTCCTGGGACAAGACACATTTTGGTTTTAGGACAACTTTGATTAAATGTTTTGATCCACTTAAAATGTTGACTACTGTTGGTTGGGGGTTCGATTCCCCAGGAACACATGATAGGTAACATTTGATAGCCTGAATGCACTGTAAGTCGCTTCAGACTTACACACTTATATACATATGTATGTGTGTGTGTGTATATATATATATATATATATATATATATATATATATATATATATATATATATATATACACACACATCCATTTTGTGAGGTGCCAAACAATAAGTAATTTTATACAAATCTATTCAATTATATAGGTGTAAATCTGAATATGTAGCTACTTTATAAGCCTGATCATATAATGTAAATTGTGAATATATAAAAGTAAATCTGAATATGTCCTCCTGACTACCAGCTATGGAGGACATTATGTTTTAGCGATTTCTTTGAGTCGTTACGATCAGTTTTAAGTCTGGATGTCCTGTGCTGTCACATTCAGGTCTTTTCAGAGATACCAAATCATTGGATGTTTCACCATGATCACTCCCTCTCCTTGGTCTTTAAATATGGCTGACATTAATTTAGTAATCAAGTGTGATACCCTTATGGAAATATGATAATAATTTGTAATTATCTTTTAAATCTTACTAACCTTTAAATAGTTTGTCATAAATCAACATCTCGGAAAAAATTTTATGTGGCTTGGAGTCAAAATATGACATTTTGATATGAAACAAGACATCGATTTCATACATGTCGACTGTAGAGGACAACAGGACTTAAAGCATGTTTATTACATACTTTGGGAGACAAAACAAATTAATAGAGAAAAAAAATATACATATATTAAATATATGATATTTTGGCCATGACTGTATTTATATTCATATAATTGATATTATATATAAATTTTATATGAACTTATCAAAAAAATTATATACACACACACACACATCCAAAGCACACCAATGGAAAACAACTATCACACGGCATGCGAGTGCTAAATAAAGTTCTCTTTCATAAACTGTCAAATACACAGAAGTTTATGTCAAAAAAAAAAGAAGAAAAGAAAACAACATTCGGTTAGGTCTGTGAATGTAAACAGCTGGGAAAGAAATCTCCTGTTTGTATTAGATCTGTGTGGCAGCAGTGTAAATAAATCAATAAATCCACTGCACTGCT
This sequence comes from Carassius carassius, assembly GCF_963082965.1. NCBI lineage: Eukaryota > Metazoa > Chordata > Actinopteri > Cypriniformes > Cyprinidae > Carassius > Carassius carassius. The sequence goes on along the minus strand of NC_081791.1, from coordinate 19,645,893 downwards.
TTCACCATGGCATTAAAACTGGTACACTATTGTCGCTTGTGAAAACACAATGGTGGTGCCGTGGGTGGGAACTTGCAGATTAAGGAGCAGTCATATTATAATAACATCCCCTTTCTATGTCACAGGGGGAGCAAAATCTAAAGCATTTGTTTTGTTTTTGTTTTTTGCAGAGAAAGGCTTACCAAGAAAAAAAAAATGACTGGGTAAACTTTTTCTTGACTTTTTCAGGTTTCCTGGGTTGGTAGATGCACCAGGGACCCGTTTATAACACTTAAGCATGGAAAAAGTCAGATTTTCATGATGTCACCTTTAAAATTTCTTTAATTCTAATTAATTTTCAGTTGTGAACCCATTTATAATGTTATTATAAAATTATTTATTAATAATTTGTACTTATGTAAACTGAAATGCATAATTAAGTTTAACTAATAGTTATGAAGCACTATTTTGAAATGCATCATTTTAAATTTCAAAGAAGTGGTTGCTTGATCTCTTCATGTTTTTTCTCTCAAATGGCTCTGTAAGCTATGGATGGCAAAAGACAATCCAGATTGGGACTTGAGGTGATGTGGCCTCACCTATTGCAATTCCTCCATGAGCACCCCGGGCTGCGAGCGCAGGCTGTGTTCACTGAACCTCCTGGAGCAGGAAGGGCTAACAACCCTTGCATTGATCCAAGGAGACACTCAGCCCTCTAACCTGCTGAGTGCTCAGTTCAGGAGAACAATGGAGTTCAGCACACATCAATACAGCAGCAGCCTATTGAGCGCACTCCGTTTAGTAAAGCCGACTGATGAGGTTGACGCTCCAGAGAACCTTCAGTGTCTGTTAAATAAACCCTTTCTTTCCATCGCTCTGAAAGGACATAAAGACTTCAGCCTCCTTGTGTTCCCTGCTCTAGCTTTCCAGCATCTTAACCTGTTACTATGAGTCACGTTGGGTCTTAATGACTGGTAAGCCTCACCTATAGTACCACTCCAAAGAGTTGGAGATTGGGATGGAAGAGGCTTTCTGGGCAGGAACGCACTGCTTGTCCCATAAGACACTAAATGATGTACAAGTGCATTTATTACAGCAGCCCCTATAAATCTGAGCCTGGCCTGAACTCCGGGGAGAGGTTAATGGATTACAAAGGGATGCGGTATCGAACCTTTGAGAAGTTTATACACCACATCAATATGTGCAAGGCTATTGATCATTTAGACCTTGACAGACAAATTAAATTCATAAACTTGATAATGCACTGGAATATTTGTATTGCTTACTACAGTGGAATGGGGCCTTTTTTACATTTTTAAACAGTGCTGCTTTAGGATCAAGGTTTATCGACTGAAATTCATTTAATAGAGTCCACTGAAAATGCCAAGAAGAATGCTGATCTACTGTGAAATTTAGAGTCAGATCAAATACATAGTTATGCAGACTTTACACACAGTTTATTTAAGGCTGGTTACCATCTCATTTAATGTGCAAATTATATTAAAAAAAGTAAATAATTTACATTTAATAATTATTTGTACTTGTGTAAACAACTGCCTAATTTAAATTTAATTTATATTTCTAATCATTTATTTTGGAACAGAACCAAAATAAATGCATGTATTATATATGAATAATTTACACCAATGAATAAATGATTAATTAATACTATGACTCCTTTCTTATATACTTCCTGATCAAATAAAAAAATCAACAGAAAATAAAGGAAATTTGCGCTAAATCAAATTTATTACAATTATGTACATTCATCTTTCATACCAAAATTTTTCAGAGACAAATACCGGCAGGGTGTCAACAACAACAACATCAACAGAGCCCACATACAGCAACAATGTGCAGTTTGTACAAACTGTTACAGACCTTTGACGTAAGCTTACTTATAAAACCTATCAAGCGGACACACACAGCTCACGCAAATGAGAACGAATGCTTAAATCACTAAACTGAGTTTCTGAAATTGAGCAGCAGGATGTATTCTTAACAAAACTGTCAGAAAAACAGTTCGAGATGAGTGTGCAACATTAAAGAGATAAAGGCAATCAGTAACCCTCATAGCAATGATTGGCAAAAATTAGCATACTATGTTGTTTAAAGGCCTCTGTCGCCACACTGCTAGAAACAACCTGCCAGTTGCAGGAACTCCTGAATGTGGTTTTAAGCAAAACTGATACATGCACACACACTTACACTGAAGCTCTGTCTCATTCTGATGGTCTTCCTTCCTTCCTCTCACTTAAAAAGCTAACTTTCGGTAACTCTGCATTGACACTTCTGACACCAAAAACTGTCTTTTACTTTCAAGATTAAACAGACTTTACTGATTCCTTTAAAAGGATAGTTCACCAAAAAAAAAACCCCGTTATTTTCAATTTCATGTCATTACAAACAGCCTTTTTTATGGGACAAACAGTGTTAGGTCTTGAATAGTGTTTGTGTACAAGTTAATAGAGACCAGTTGAGCTCCAAAAAAAGACAAAAACACTTTTTCTGATCAGTTCTTGAACTGTTAACTTGAGAACCAGAAGAACCAGATCAGTCAAATTTTGCGAATTAAATGTGTAGAGTGATTTGTGAACCAGATCAACGGGTTAATCAAAAACCATTCATCAATTGGACTGATCTGGTTTTTAATGGTGTTTCTGGGGATATTTTTGGAGTTTTAACAGACATGGTTGCTATGAACTGTTGATCTATAGTAAGGAGAAGTGTGATTTTTTTCAAAATGCATCATTTTGTTCCACAAAAAAAAAAAAAAAAAAAAGGTTTCAGTAAATCACATTTGTTGTGGTTTGGGTTGAACTATTCCTCTAAAGTTCACTTCACATTTGGATTTTTAGCTTTACAAATCTTCACCCAAGTTTTAGAAAAAAAAAAAGTGAACTCACGGTTACTCTTGACATAGTATCATATGAAAATATGCTATTCTTGTGTGGGTTAGTGTTAAGCCATTCCTAATCTAGGAAGTAAGCAGACATACACACATGACTCTTTCATTGTGCAGTCCCAGACCCACAATTCACCTGGCTGCACTGTAATCCGGTTACTCTGAAGATCATTTGTTAAAAGTGAAAATGTCACAATGGATCTGACACTTTTGTTCTCACTCCAGGATCTCTCTGGCTTTGTTTCTCCTCAGCTGGTGAGTGAGTAATTTCATTAGTTAAATATTCATACGTTACTCTCCATTTGCATCACGGGAATTTTTTTTTTCGTCTTCTTTTTTAATCCTCTCAGGACTTTCTGAGAGAAAAGCCCCCAAAGAGAAAAGCACAACTGTCAGCACCTCCGCTGAAGCATCCATTGTTTTACACGGTTTAATTACAAAACCCCAGCACCGTTTCATGTTAAGATTATTCACTGCAGGAGGCCTATATAATTTGGACTGGAGGGTTTGTCATGTAATATAATACAATATAACAGGCTTTCAGTATTAGATTTCCGATTTTAGCCTCCTTGACATTTCAAGCCGCATGAACTAATACATCTGTTATTTGTCGATCATTTGATTATTAACATACTTCATAAACCAAATCAGCTACCCTGCTGGAGACTTGAGAGAAACGACAGAGACAAACACATTTCTCTTTCGCCTCATTGTCTGCATTCTCATACTCGTTTTCGCTCTCTCTCTCTCTCTTCCTTTCTCCCACAGGAATCTCAAATCCACCATCACTCTAAACACAAAATACAAGGCCTCGGTATTACACAGACTGCTGAATCCTGGTGTACTACACGTCTGAAGGAGAACTGGTTCACTACGACAGATTACAAGGTCTGATCCAAAACCAGTGTTTACTGCTGAACAAACCAAAAGATATGGTGTTGAAACAGATCTCAGATCACAACGAAATTCTGTGGGGCCTCTGATTTGTCTATAGTCTTTACACCACAATTGATGACATTTGTATTGACTATTGAAGTGCTATGGTACACTTAAACAGGCATTTTTTGGAGTACTACAGTCTCTAGTAAAACAGCTAGCTAGCATTTAGGGGAAATGTATGGACTGCAAAACATAAAATTCATAATTCTCTTGTCTTCTTTCCAGAAATTTCAGTTGCTGTGCTTGTTCAGGCATGCAGAAGGGTTTGTGCCTTCAGTCTGGTTTGCACGTTGAAAGTTTGCATGTTGAAAAGTCAAAAGGGTAAAGAACTGCAGTGAAAGGAGCATAATCCACCTCACCTGCTGCTTTCGTACAATGTTAAATGATGCTCACGGTAGCCGTTTTACTGCCACGAGGGTGTGATAGCAGATCTTAAATTAACTCCAAGGAAACCGAGAGAAGCCAATGGACAGATGAAGTTTAGAGTTTCTTTCTAATCGACCTCGCTCTCATTGCTCGCACCCTCTGGACGCCGCAGCTTCTCCACCTGCTCATTTATCTGTCCGTCACCTCCTCTCCTGTCCTCCGTCTGCACGCTCAGGTGGTCTCCCTCATCCGCATGGGTCACGTCGTCATCCTCATCCTGGTCCTCATCATCCTCTTTCTTCTCCTCCTCGCCCTGGACTTCCATACGGACCTGGTCTTTCAGGTCCAGAGGGAGAATGGAGCCCAGGCCCACGTCTCCGTTCAGGCAGTGCGAGCCTGACGGGGTGGCCTGGGAGCTGTTGCCCTCTTTGATGGGGGAGGAGTTGGCTGACTCGTTGCTGACGGGCGAGATGTCGCTACTGCTGTTGTTGTGGTTGATGGAGGGCGGGTTGGACAGCGATCCGGGTTTGAGAGGGATTTGCCAGGATGGGATTTTGGGAACGGAGGGTGAAGCGGGAAACTGTCTCCTGAGAAAAAAGAGGACGTGAATAGAAAATTACAAGCGCTTTCTTCGAACTCTTTGCTGAAATCTCTCACAACAGAGTACACGTTGTGCCTCAGGCTTGTGTCTGCCTAAAATATGCACGAGCGAGTCCAGCTATTGTGCTTTGGGAACACGAGCAGATTTGTCAGTCTGAAAGTACATGAGAGATTATGTCCATATGTACTCCACACCTGGCATCTGATTCAAAACAAAGCATGTCCTCACAACAAAGGTAAAATAAATTCAAAAGCGACTTCAGGGTGGTTTTGTTTGAATACACGAGGCAACAAGTTGAGCAGATGGTGAGCTTGGTTTGTATTTACAGCAAAGATCTCACATCTTGAGAAGGACAACCAGATACAACATTCAGACACTGGAAGAAAAAGGGAATTACAGCTTAAAATGTTTAATGAGAACGAAACGGCAGACAAACGAAAGCTTTTATCTGTGTGAATTTCAGATGTATGAGATTACTTAGATCTTAATTTGCATGACACATACATAATCAAGTAAACATTAATGAAAGTGAGGGAAGATCCATCTTGGGGCATTGAGGGAACCTGTTGGATGCAGCAGGCCTCATTAACCAGTAATGAGCTGGTTCCAGCTATATGCCCCGGTGAAGAGAACGATATGACACATACAGATCAAACCATTTCAGACACATTTATCTGCCAAATCGTCCCAAGGCATACTAATATCAGCTGCCCTAAGTGGGAAACAATGCTCTCCACTCATTTATTTACACAGTGATATTACAAAACATGCATGTTGGAGCATCAACTAAAGGTCTCTTTCAGGATATGAAATGTTAAGTACATGCATCTTATTAGTTTTCAAGCACAAATATGAACGTATCGTAAAATAAAGAAATTCTTAACGGCAGGACATGGCTTTTGGGTGTCAGACCTCATTGTACACAAACAAAAGCAAGGCAGTGCGTGAGGGAAATACTGTTTGTTTAATGTCATACTGTTATGTATCAGAAAATAATAATGTAATTTCTGCAATTTGTGGAAAACCAATTTTAATGTTTAGCAAACTGACAGACTGACACCCAAATACACAAGGTTCTAAATCCTTCAAAGCCACAGTTTGTCCGTCAAATCAAATATGGCATCTATTGTTAGAGATGTATTAAAAAAGTGAAAAGTTACCTGCTGAGAAGAAGACCCTTAAGAGATAAAATCTCAGCCTTGAGTTCACTGATGCTCTGAGACTCCAGCATGCGGTTGGTGGCAGATGAGGCCTGAAGAGACAAAATTACAAATGATCATCACCATCGTTTTGGTTTTGAAAACAAATTTAAAACTCTTATTATTTACCACTATAGGCTTTCCACGCCTCAAACCATTAACCAAGGATCATTCTGAAACCCCTGTAAACATAATCATGGTTATCTTTTAAAATGCTGCTAAACTGACATTTACATTGGCTTTTCTCTACTGTTGTTAACAGTGAAAATCTGGCCCAGAATGTGGAAGCTCTAACACATCAGGCCTTATTCACCAGAACCTGTTATATTGGTATGCAGAGATCTGTTACAGTGTGAATTGTTCTAATTTGATTTGTCAAGAGTCACTCAATGAACACAATAATTTGATGCATTCAAACTGCCAATACAAGACAACAAAGTCTCAATATCAAACCACAACTACACTGACGAGTCCCAGCTACTGTATTTTCTCCACCCAGAAGGTCAGGATCTTTCAAAAAAAGGCCAGGGGAATTAATCATACCATTTTTACATATTTTTCCATATTGCAGACTGCTGATTTGAGCAGGACAGAGGTGTTTGATAAGAGGTCCCTGGCACAACAATGGCAGTATTCATCAAGTCAGGGAGGTTTTTATTAAAAGAAGCCTTATCGCCAACTGCTTGCCATGGGATGAATTGCTGAAGGGAGTGATGGCCAATTGAAGTGGCCAGCAAACATTTGAATAGCAAATGACTTCAAGGGGAAAAAAGGCCCAAAATAATCCATCCATCATTTTTTCCCCCTAAACAGACAGGTGGTTGGTAATGTCAATTTATAAAAAGATACCCTCTTCACACACAAAAAAAGAAAGATTTGTAGCCCCTCTACATTTTAATTTCAGTTCTCTCAAGCCGCTCCTGTATGGCTACACAATAACTCTTTAAACCATCCACAAACAAACATCCCACATCTACCCATAATCCCATTCCAGTTTTTCTGCCCGCTGAGGGGGTACGAGAGCAGGAAGAGGAAGTGAAAAAAGGGCTGGGGGGAAAAGGAAAATAAAAGTGTAATTAAGAACATCGGAGTCACCAGGGGCGGCTAGTTAGAAAGCAGAGACCCCCCTATCGAGAGGAGAGGGATAACTCGGACTCTTCCACATGTAATTAAATCTAAAGTATATTAATTGAATCACATCTGAAAAGGATCGGACTCATTTACAATGAGGGCTGGGGAGGGACTGCGGTTTTGTCTCCTTTCTGCTCCTAAAGCCCTCAGATAAGTGCGCCGTTTTCGAAGAGGCCACATCTGATCCGAGCCGAGCACATTAGGCCTGGTGAAGACACTCTTATTACAGGCCTCACCTCATTATGGCCATCTTAATCCCACACTCCCCACGGCACCCCATATAATAAGGCTGGAATGTACCTCTTGCTCATTTTACCTTTGTAACGGGGAAAAAAAATTAATTGCTTCGGAGGCTTAGCTTACACTTCTCGGACATAAAATCTAAATAATATTTTAACAGAGGCTACAAAGCACCTCTCAGCCGGCGGTGTTTAAAGTTCCGCCATTGCAATTCTTCATTTCGAGAGCCAAACGCACGCACACACATTTAGTGATGACCGTTTAATTGCTGCTAAAGGCCTTTCTCTGCATGTCTTTGACTGTGTGAGCAGCCATCCAGTCAGAGGGGTCAGTGCAGTGTGATCAGGGTCCATCACCCTCTTAAGTGTGAACAAAGCTTTGCTTCAGTCTGGGTAATTATTTAAGGAGGTGGAGCGTACTGTACAAGAGAGGTATATGCACGTACTTACACAGAAACAGCAGTCAGACATGGAATACATTAAAGCAAATGTCTGCAGAACATTTACAACGGATAATATCTTAACAAGGCAAGTTAAGAAACGTCTGAATGCAAATTAAATCACTGCTTCGCTCTCTGATGCTCTTTCCGCCGCTTAATACATGTATATTTATGGTGGAATCAGCTTGAAAATAAATTCCAAGGGAATGTTTTCTGGTGAAAGCACTGGTACGATTTATTTGAGCCTGTTTATTCACTTTCTCAGTGGCAGGGCGTTCTGTGGTGGAAGAGGAAAAAAAAAATCGAAGTGCTCCTAATCTTCCACGAGCAGCCACTAATAAAGACAGCTATCGTTATATTCAAACGGCACAGCAATTAAACTCAACCAGTCAAGATGATAATGCTTTATATATGTGGAGAATGAGGTGCAACATTCTGCCTGTTATTCAGTATTAAATATTATCAAGGAGAACAAAGTGCTTTGGCTAAATAAATAAAAAAGAATTCTTAAATTTAAATCAACTGATACAATACAGTTCAGTGATGGCAAATGAGTGGTAGACAATCTGCCTGAAATTGAAAAAATTCATTCAAAACAGAAATTTTCTGACAAAGCAGTGGGCAAATTTTGGAGCTTAAAAAAAGAAAGGTCAAATAAAGAAAATCACTGAAAATCTCAAAATAATAACGTCATATTTAAGTCCATTCCACAGAGAATTAGCTCAGAAAATCAAAAATTCAAATCATCACAAAAAAAAATATAAAACACTGAAAGTACTCGCACCATATGGATTCTTCAAAATACCTTCAAAATACCCAAATTTTTATTTTGGATGCATTGAATCACGATTAATCAATTTGACAGCACGAAAACAAAAGTCTAATAATTTACATCACCTGACGAATCACTTGAGAATTTTGATTGGTACAAAGACAATGCAACAAAACTTCTTTAGAAGTTCCAACTGACTTCCTTTATCAGTCGAAGACTTTATCAATCACCATTTGAATAACAGCTTCAGGTGTGCATAAGAAAAATTTAGTCAGGTGAGCACTGATGAAATACAAAGTATGCAGCCAATCTACGTACAGAGATGAAAAAGACTATTAAACTATGAGCACAAACATATCCACAGTTTGAGTGATTGCTAAAGAGAAACAGGACCACTGTGCTCATAACAGAATATATTTTATTTGTGTGGCTTTGAAAATATATAGATATGTATAAAAATGTTTACTTAGCAGCTGAGGAAACAGGAGTCACCATGTGTTTCTGGTTAAATACACATTTCCGCTTTAGAAAGTTTAATTGCCAAGCTTGGCGCATTCTGCACAGAGTAAAGAACTCGGAAAAGGCAACTCAGAAAACCGCACAATGAAAACGATACGCAGCCAAAAAGCTTAAACACATGTCCTTCATTTCATGCTCTGGACCTGAAAATAATTTCCCGAATTTCCCATATGGCTCTAGACAACAGGGCCCCGCATCTCTCAAAACAAAATTTAGGATCAGCGCAAAGTACACTGTATGATTTGTTTAATGGGCGTTTTGATGTGAACTATACTTTACACACACTGCTGCTTTCCAGCAGGGCACTCATGACAAATGAAGCTTTTTAATTCAATCTGGAATTTGACAGAGAATTTCAGCCATTTTTACTTGACTTAGGGCAGTTGTTGTGGATGATGACCTAAAGTGTTTTGAACAATAGATCGATGTGGTGGCATTTTTCTGGAACTAGCGGAGGCATGTCTCTTTAACAGCAGAGGTGAACCGGAGATTATTTGGCAAGCCAGTTTATGGATGACAAACTTCAAGAGGGCGACGGAAGGATGCTGGGGGGAGTGGGTGGGGGGAGTGGTGAGTCTGCAATTCTTGCAAACTTCAGAAGGGTGAGAGATTCATATTTTCACTTCAATTTGTTGCAAGGCCAGATGTGTTTGCATATGTTTTCCTACGGGATCCAGATGCTTCAGTAAAACAACCCATGTGCTTAACAAGCTGTGGACATAAAACATGCCCTCAGTTGCAATTCCAAAGCGCTTTTTGGAGCAGTTAAGAGATGATTTATCGCAGTATCGTAAGATACAAAGTACGTAGAGTTTCACATTCTGAGGTTTGGCAATGTGTTTTCAGCAGGCGATTTCCCTCAGATGACTACTCTTTATAGATGATAAGCACATGTCTTTAGAAAGGATTTGAAGACTGTATCATCATGAACATTCTTCTGAAAGATAATGACATCATAATGCATTAAATTAGCATGTGATAAAGACTACAACATCAGTACTGTACACTTTCTGTATTTTTCTGTGCATTATTTATTCTTTTTCTGTTGGCTATCACTGTGGGTTGTGTGGCATAAAGGTTTAAATAATTAAATAAATGAGCTTTTGTTAAAAAAATAAAAAAAAATAAAAAAATTGCTATATATCATTTATTATACATTTACATCTTAAAATATAATTAATACTACTTATTAATATACCATTTTTATTGTTTTGTTTGTTTAAATGTTCTAAATATTTGTTTATATTTTAGATAATTTATCCATTCATTCAGCTTTTTAGTTTCTCAAAAGTAAAAAAACACTGTTTCAATTCAATTCACGATTTTTAATCTATAAAATATACTATATATCCTATATATTTACTACTAATTACTACATAATCTATATATTTAATACTTCAAATAACTAATAAAATATTATTTTTATAAATATATTTGTTTTATAGAGAGAGAGAGAGAGAGAGAGAGAGAGAGAGAGAGAGAGAGAGAGAGAGAGAGAGAGAGAGAGAGAGAGAGAGAGAGAGAGAATTGATTTTATTTGCTAGTGCAAACAAAATGAAACATAGCACATAGAGGACATAATTGATATTTTTAACCCGTAATTTACTTTTTATGCGCTGCCACAGATGACGGGAAATCCCAAGCATTATTTATGAACAATAAAGTTTCCTTCCTCCGTAATTCTTTAATTGACATGCCTCTAAGTTGGAGCTCAGAGAAAATCCTTCTGGTCCTTCTCTTCTAGTTGAAGTATGGGTGGGGGTTAAATGAGGTTTCAGTCCAGATGAAATTAGCAGAAAGCAAATGACAGATACAGGAGAGATCAGGAGGGGGCATCAGCGTGGGTTCACTTCCTCTCCCTGGATGACCTGAACGTTCCGCAGATGGCCGTACATGTTCTTTGTGGAGCTCCCATGACATGCCTTGTCCTGCTGATGCACATTTTTCTCTTCTGAGCGGCATATGAGTTCTGTCACCACTAATATTCACATCAGGGTGAGGCATCAGTCTCAGTGTCACTGAAAAATGCCCTGTGTTGTTTTAAACTCAAAGTGGCCTTGTTTTATAGAGGATGCGCCCCTGAAACAGAGTGCCGCAAAGGGCCTTATGAAAATGCACACTGAGGGCTTTATTTAAACTCAACATATCAACAAAACAAGTGAAGACTATCATTCATAATATCTCTAAGAGAAATGACATTACCAGGGAAGAATGCAACCATTTTAGACAGCCAAATAAAGCCAAATAAAGTTTTTAGTTTTTCTTTTTGCTTCTGTATGCATGTATCTAAGGTATTTCAGAGGATGAATGAAAAATTATGCATTTCTGACCTGTTGATTACGCAGTTTATAAATGGTGCTTACGTAATGTACACAGAATTATTTTATGCAAAAAATAAAAATAATGTTGTCACTATTACTCTCACATGCACCATAAACAATCACATTCATTCCTTACATAAGGTCCGTAATGAAAAGTGTCAAAAATTAAAGGAATGTTCAGATTGTATGATTTGTTTGTTTTCCAGGCACTTCGGTTGAACCAAACCCCAATATGGAAACTTACTGCAACTACAGCACTACTGGACAAATTTTAAAGGGCCAGCTCACCCAAACCAAGTAATGGTGTCATTTAGTCACACTTATTTCGTTCCAAATTTACACCAGTGTAGGCTTTATGTACAACAGGCCTAAAATCGCTATACTTTGCCTTCCGCCACATCTCTCAAATCTCATTTGCACTTATGTTGCAAAAAATGAACAAACCAGGTTTAACATCAATGATGTCAAATAACACAAGTTCTTGTGTCTTACTGACGTCAAACTTGAGGCTATATGCCCTGCTGAATGTTCTTTGAATATAAATTTAAGAGCTGTGGTGAAGGGGAAGATTATCAGTGAACTTAAATTCTGCCTTGTTATTCACATTAAAACTATTGTTTGACTTCATTAGATCCCTCTGTTTACCATTGTGGCAAGTGTTGTGCTGTGATTACCTGCGAGTTAGCCAGCTCTTGTGTCAGCTCCTGTATTTTCATCTGTTGCTGGACCAGCAGCTCCTGCACTGAAGCCAGGGTCATCTGCAACTGAGTGACTGCATCCAAAAACACACAAATGAAGATAAGACTACAACCAAAACAATTACCAGAACTCGAAAAGCAAAGAATCGGCACCTTTAGTCGCGATCCTGTGCTAACCGACATTTGTTCGAAAGCATTAGCGGCGATCAACACGCACTGGTTTTCTCTTTGATTTAGCCTTCAGCTCAATCAGTAATATAAGACACCTCTATTTGTACAAGATTAATCACCTACGTCTGCTCCGATATCAAATCAGGGTCTCTTAACCTCCATTAGCATGGGTTTGAAACGCTGGCTCCATCAAACTCTCCAAACAATCAACAAGATGGAAAAAAAAGCAGCTCATTTGGGAGGCAGGAGGGCTAGACACTACTGTCCTCACTAATCTTACTAAATACAGCTCATTTTCCTCCCTCTCTGAAGATTGAATTATTGTCAGATTGTGCTGGTCCCGAGGATTAGAGAAAGCCCAAGAAAAACAGCCCTAGCAGGGCCAGAGTTGGTGTTATTAATGGGGGTATCATTTCAAATAACCCAGAGCACAAGTTGCTCTCCCCCTGTTTCCAGTCACACATGCATTCCCAAACAATGCATTAAGTTTCCAAACTGATTATGTTACAGAAAACCAATAAACGCCTCTATAAATCATGCTCTGTAAAGTGTTAAATCAACTCTAATTGGATTAACATCAGCAGATATTATTAGCTGCCGACTGTTGGCTCTCCGGCGCACAGTTCCAGGGCTCTCCTTTCATAGAAACAGCCTTTCCACTTTCTGTTTAAGAGCAGTTACATGTTTCTTTCTCTCGCAGCCTTTGTCTGTCTCATTAGGTGCCTACTTACAGAATAACAGATGCTGAACAGTTTTCCCTAGCTGAATAACAATGATGATTCAAACTCGTCCTTTCAGATGACTGTATTAATATTAACGAGAGATCTGACATCCGATGTAATAACTTTCTCCAAAACATATTTTAAGAAACAGTTAACTGAAAGAATTGCATTTTGCCATCCTTTACCCTCATGTTGTTCCAAACTAGTATGCTTTTTCTATTTCACAAAGGGAACTATTCCACAGAATGCACATTCAAGCCTGCGTGTGTGCTTCAGTTTTCATTTCAGTCCAACTACTACTAATTATAGATCTGAGTTGATATGTGATCATGGATGCATTGAACATCACATTTAAAGTTTTCAAATATTCTGTAGAAGCACATGGTTAGAGATTACATTAAGCCATGGTGCTCAAATGGGCGACGCAGGTTTGAACTCATCATTCTATCCTTTTCTATCCTATCCTAGAACTATGAATAAAACCACTAAAAAGTCTAAAATGAAGCTTAAATAAGTTCTAAGCAGGAATGCCACCACAGCTTATGTGGATAGCAATTCCTACAATATTACAGAGAATGGGCAGCAACTGCACCAGACCTCTAAACCCACAAACACTCGCTTCATACTCGAAACACAAGAAATAATGCCTCCATTTAGTGTGTCTCGGGTTTCCACAAACGTTCTCTTTGGAGGAAACAATTGGCCGAATTTGAGATCCTGCAAGTGGCTTCGCAGCTGCTGTGAGGAGGCAGACAGTGTGTATAGCGTAAATTATTCAGTAAATCCCTCAATATAATGTACACTGCATATGTCCGGGCCTGTCTGAGCCTTTATTGGCCAGCTGGTCACCAATATGCTCTCCACAGACAAAGAGACCAAGCAGCTAGCGCAATTCCATTACAGCCGACACGAGTGTGAGCGCGCACGCGCGTGCGACGGAATGCTTCCAAGACCTGTTCATTAATTGCGTGTGGAAAGTTGTTGGGAAATCATAATGGGAGTCAAGGCCTACACTCAAAGGCTGCAGGAGTAATGGAGCCACATTCAAAGGAATACATCATTCCAACGCACTTGGCACTAGAGAAATACACGAACTTTAACAAAGGAGTGCGGGCAATTGGCAAGAGCGGCAGTCACTTGCTATTACTCACGTTGTGAGAAGAGGGGGAAACTCACTCCGTAATTGCAACCCTCTCCCAAACTGTTAACTGAAACAGTCATTAACTACAATAGCAACTTGGCTACTGCAGCCACAGCAAATTAGATCAGCGGCGTGACTGACTGAGTGACTGGGGGTAGGTACGGCTCTTCCAGGAGAAAACGAGAGAGTGGCGGAGGGAAGGAGAGGGGGGGGGGGGATTGTCAGGAACAAGTGTTTCACAAAGGAAATATGAAAAGCAGCATCAGCCCGGAACAATATAAAGACTCTTATCATCTGAATCTGAATGTGACGCTAAACAAAACAGGAATCCTGCTAAAAACCAAACAAAATGAGGGCCAGACAGGCGGCGTAATACAAAGGAGGGTTTTTTTGCATATATGAACCAAAATGGTTATGAAGAGGCTCATTTGATAATCAGATAAAGCAACCCACATCAAGCTTGCACGCAATGGCTCACAGTCGACTGGTCTTTCAGTCACCCTCCCCAAACCAAAAACTGGGCAACGGGCAATGTAATGCACAGACGCAGTTTACTAAAATCACTCGCCTTGATCCTTTATGCCCCAAATTTGCTTATTTTGATCTCCTGGATAATGAAAACAATACTATATGCATATCAGAAGACTATGCTGAGATCACAAATCCATGCATAAATCCAGATCATTTCCATTGTTTTATGAGGCAAATGTTAATATGGTGAAATGGAAAGCATACTCTGACAAAGTTTACTTCATAAATAACAAGACGTCTTTTGTCTATTATATATCACGAGTGCTTGCTTTGCATGTACTGTTTCACCTTTATAGACTGTGTGCTCTACATCAACAATTTTCAGTTTGCCTAGACTGAAAACAACAAATACCTACAAGTTTTTGTAGAAGAAAAATGTTAGGCAGCTGGGGGAGGTATTTTTTAACAGTATTGAAAACCCTTTTACTCATTACATTCAATTTAGACAAAGTTTACAAGTGAAAATAAAATGTAATAATATGTAAAATGATCATATGTAATATGAGTCCATTTACTGTGGCACTAAACAATGGCGGAGAAAACATTGCTTTATAGAAATAAAATAAAACAAATATTGCTTTTATAATGTAGGCCACTATAATAAATAAATATAGGACTTCAACCTTACCAAAATAAAAATAAAAAGCCAGGTGGAAATTCAGTCTTCAAAGTGACCTTTACAGTTGTCTAATGCTCAATTAATCTTCAAAATCATTAATAAATTAATAACAGTTAAATGCTATCTTTACAAATCTCAGAATGAATATCTATTTTTAAAACCGTACGTTATTTTAAAATAACTGCATTTTAATTTAACGTATTTATACAAAATAATAATTTTTGTATTGTTATTGAGAATTATCAGCTTATCTGTACAAGACAAAAATTTGAATACTGGTGCATCCCCATTTTTATAGGTTAAATATATGTAAGGAAGACAATACCGTTTATTAGGTATGCAAATACACATAAGAAAAAAGACCAATTGCATTTCAGCATGTAAAACTTGTCTAACTTGTCTGTTAGATTTTGAATAGCGAATTTTCTATAGCCACTTATTTTTTAACTTTCAAAACAATAGATATTACAATTTGAAAATAATAATAATACTAATAATAAAGCACAGCTAAATCTGAAATCATCTACTAAAAAACCCTTAGAAGTAATTCAATTCAAAACCTTAACCAGAGTGCTGCTTTGTAAAAACTGTAAGAAAATAAACTGCACGAGTTGTCCTGTCTTTCTTTAAAAAAAAAAAAAATAAATAAATAAAACATTGCAAGAGTGAATTGTCATTTACACAAAAGGAGCCATCCAGCTGCAGGTCGACTGCGGCACTAACAAGACAAAGTTTCTTCGGGAAGTGTCCCGCTTTCATGGTTGCCGGGATGTTTAATTACACCGACTGCGTAGCGGGTAAAGAGAGGGGGAGGAGAGAAGAGGAGAGGCATCCCTCTCTGACAGACTAGCTGAGATTTCTCACCTGTCCAAGGCGGGAGACGCACCTGTCACCACACACTTAATCACCATCGTGCTCCCGGCCCAAGCGGAGAGCCACACCACAACGCCGAAAATTAAAATGAACTTTCTTGCCACGCAGTTAAGGCAGCAAAAAAAAAAAAGAAAAAAGAAATGCTGTCATTCCTCTTCCCCTCATTAATATTCTGAGGTTAAGAGCTTTTCAGCGAAACGTAATTAATTGAAGCTGAGCTGACAGTAAACAAGCAATTTCAAATTAAAGCAAAATGACAGGACCGTCATTTGTAAAATGTGAGCAGATTTTGGCGACAGATAAATGAAGGAAAATGTTAAGGAGGAAAAAGTGATGAAGATATTAATCTTCACCTGTCTGTGTCAGTGTGCCACTCATATCTGCGATGTTGTTCTCGATCCTCTGCAGATGCTTCTTGTCCTCTTTGCTGCCCATAATGAGGGGAAGGATGTATTTCTGCAATTAAAAACACGGCACACTATTAGAATTCCACTCAGGAACAGAGAAAACAGGCCAGTGGACCAGGACGCGCTCTGACACTACACATCGACAAACAGACAAAGGGCTAATCTATCAGTGTTAGCATAGTCAACCCAAAACTCAACTAAAACCCTCATAAAGTCATGATTTTTTATTTTATTTTTATTTTTTTTAAAGCTTTACAACATTTCTTTGACAAGAAGAATTGTGAAATATTTTTACAATTAAAAATTTAGTATTTTACCATTTTGTATTTAACTATATTTTTTCAAATGTATTCCTGTAATGGCAAAGCTGAATTTTCAGCACCCTTCAGTGTCACATGATCTTTCCGAAATGATTATAATATCCTGTTTTGGTGTTAAACAAAACATTTTGCATTATTATGAATGTTCAAAACAGCTGCTTAATATTTTTTGTGAAAAACATGAACTGTCTCACAATTTGTTGCTGAAAAGAAAATGAACAAAAAAGAGAACAGCATTTAATTACAATTCTTGTAACATCAGACGCCTTTGTTTCAATTTTTTATCATTCTCAATTCTTAAAGAATTAATTTCTTTAAAAAATAAAAGTACTGCATATTTGACATTTTATCAGGGTCAATATTTTGCCAATTCTGAGCAAATTACATCAAATACAACTACAAATTTTAAGAAAGAATATTAGAACACACCCTAACTCGTATAACAGAGTCACAATTAAACTAAATATTTCCCTAAAATGAAAAACTAAGAGAGGCTAAGATAAAGACAGAATGTTTTAGTAAATATTAAGGTATTTCAGTACAATAGGACAATAAACAAGGAGGGGAAAAAATAAAAAGAGGAGAAAAATCCAAACAAAACTCGTGTTTGTGTTTGATTTCACAGTACTAAGTTCAGTATTGTGTTTGGCAACAGCAGATAAAACATCATTACATGAATTATGATGAATAGGCCTGCATTCATGCTGAAAAAAACAAGACCTTTTGTTTTTTTAATCCCTCTCAAAAGTCTTGTGGTTTTCTCACTTCATCCAGAGCAATTTGCCTCAATGGCTGACACAGAGGCCAAGAATTAAGCATCAGGGCATGACTCTGGGTTCAACATCATTAAGTCTTTTAGCCCACAGGCTGGCTTCTCCATTTAAACATGTCACCTTCTGAGGACAATTGCTCATCAGAGTTTAAGCCTTGTAGAACAACATCTCCAAACACTGAGAATAAGCGGCAAAGGTCAGACGGCTTACGCTTCCACTAGCTGCCGGTTCTCAAGCCATCGTTGTTTTATTTCCAAACACACACGTCGATTCTTTTCCCCAGACAAACAAACAGCACATAGACAGGGAAATTAACATGGCATTTGGTGAATAGCTGGGTGCTGTAAAGCGTTATGTGCGTGTGCAGGCTCTCCGTCTGGAAAACAGTTGGCCTTAACAGGTTTTCACAGCGGCGCAGCCGTTGTTGACACCAGCATAAGTAATAAACACTTTTAAGTTGAAAAAATCAGAATGAGTGTCAACAACAGGGTAGTTAATAAGAGAGCTGCTGTGAGTGCTGTTTACAATGTGCTCTATAGCATAAATAAAGCTGAGGAGGAGGCCGGGGCATATGGTGGCACCGGTGAGCCGTTCCTCTGACATGACAGCAGTGAGAGCTCTCGCACCAGGGAACAGCACCTCCAGCCACGGGCACAGATCCACCGAACAGACTGGAGAACCACCAACTGTTTGTGTGTGAGTGAGAGACGACGAGCGAGCAAGAGAGTTACAGAGTTGTGTTTTTGCATTTTCTTGCCTGCACAAAAAACTATTTAATAATGCTAAGAGTATTGCGAACATCACTAATTGGTTGCTAAAGTGTTTCGAGTGGTTTTATGTATGTTGCTTGCACATTTCTAGTTAAACAACCCACACCAAAGTAAATAAAGTAAATAAACACCTTTTTTATTTCAATATATTTCAAATGTAATTTATTCCTGTGATAGTACCGTTGAATTTTCAGCAGCTATAACTACAGTCTTCAGTTTCAGAAAATGCCTCAGAAATCATTCTAAAATGCAGATTTGGTGATCTGGAAACATTTCTTATCATCTCAAACGGCTGTGCTGCTTAACATTTTTCTGGAAACTGATTTTTTAAATGAGAAACTTGAGTTTTACCATTTTCGAATCCATTCAGCCGATCTCTGGGTCTGGTGGTAGCACTTTTAGCTTAGCTAAGCATGGATCATTGAATCTGATTACACCATTAGCATCTTGCTCATAAATGACCAAAGAGTTTTGATATTTTTCCTATTTAGAACTTGACTCTTCTGTAGTTACATCATGTACCAACCATGTTTTCTAGGCTGGTATGACTAGGAACTATACTTTCATTCTGACGTATTAATCAAGGAACTTTGCTGCCGTACCACTATTTTCAGGCGCTGTGTAAAATCACCATGCATGCAAGCACAGCAACAAAGTTCCTTGATTATTATGCTGGAATGAGAGTATAGTTCCTAGCCATATCAGCCTAGAAATCACAACTTTTCATTTTCCGTCAGTCTTAGTACATGATGTAACTACAGAAGTGTCATGTTTTAAATAGGAAATATGCAAACTCTTTGGTCATTTTTGAGTGAGATGCTAACGGTCTAATCAGATTCACTGATTTATGCTAAGCTAAGCTAAAAGTGCTACCGCCAGACGCGAAGTTTGGCTGAATGGATTCGAAAAAGGTAAAACTTCACTGTTGAACTCTAGGGGAGTTGGAAAATTAGCCTATTTTCTATTCTCAATTTCCTTTTTTTTTCACTTATGATCAATCTAATTTGTCTGAGCTGAATAATAAAAAAAACACCATTATTTATTATATTCACACTACCAGCCATAAAGATTTTCCATGTTTTTTTTTTTATTCCCTCTGCTCACAAAGCCTGCATTTATTTGATCCAATATACAGCAAAAGCAGTAATGTTGTGAAATATTTTTACTATTTAAAATAACTGCATTGTATTTTAATATATTTTCAAATGTAATTTACTCCTGTGAAATGTTACATTTTCAGCATCATTACTTCAGTCTTAAGTGTCACATGATCCTTCAGAAATCATGATAATATACTTGCTGTTCTAGAAACATTTCTTATTACTATTATTATTATTATTATTATTATCATCATCAATATTTAAAACAGTTAAGTACTTTTTTTCAGGATCCTTCGATGAACAGAAAGATCCAAAGATCAACATTTATCTGAAATAAAAAGCTTTTGTAACGTTATACAAGTAACTGATAAAGATATTTATAATGTTTCAAAAGATTTCTTTTTCAGATAAATGTTTTTTTTTTAATTTTCTATTCATTAAAGAAACCTGAAAAAATATCTATAATCTATTTTTACGTTTTCAACATAATAATAATACATTTTTTTGAGCAGCAAATCAGAATATTACAATGATTTCTGAAGGATCATGTGACTGGAGTAATATATTCAAAAATTGCTACAAAAAATATATTCAAATAGAAAGCAGTTATTTTATATAGTAAAACTATTTCACAATTATTACAGTTTTTGCTTTATTTCGAATCAAATAAATACAGGCTTGGTGAGCAGACGATAATTCTTTAAAAAAACATAAAAAATCTTACTGTTTGAAAACTTTTGTAATAGCAAGAGTAATGGCTCCCTGAGCAAGCACCAGTAATGATAATGAGTGAAAATGAAAATGTTAAAAAGAGCTAAAAATGTTGCAGTTGCAGGCACATTCTCAAAACATCACTTTAAATACTGAACAAGCTACAGTTTCAGATTGATAAACACAGACTCATGCAAAGGAAAATGTGACCTTTTCTGTTAAAATGACACGGGTTTGGCTCACTACATCAAGTAAGAGCAGACATATGTGCTACTGGAGAAAGAGCGTGTGTGCTGACTGGCTGAAATAGCTGAGTGCAGACGGAAGCTTAGGAAGCTAAACATGCGTTCCTAATCATGACATCATGGGAGTTCCACTGCTCCATTTTCTTTCTCTTATAAAACACAGTAATGTAGTCCACATGCTCCTGTGGGCAGTGTGGGTTTACTGTCACAGAGAAACGGGGTCTCTCCCTTACTTGACGGGGCCTGAGGGCCCACGCACCCTTCCGTGCCCACGTACAAAATCGTGTCGTGATAGTTCTGGAAAGCAGTGAGAGTACTGCCTCTGGGTTTTTCCGAAAAGGAAAACAAAGATAGATCTAGGGGTAGAGATGAGCTCATTCCAATGACGTTGGACTGTAACCACAGTGATTTACATGACATAAATGTAGAAAACACACACAAAAGTAGAAATGCTGGGAAAAGCTTGAGTTCTTAGAATAATTAATACATTTTGAGGAATAGGCTATTGGTGACACTTAGACACATACCTGGTAAAGATGATAGAAGCCAAAGGCCATTCCTGCCAAGACGACAGCCAGGGCACTGTAGTCTCTCCATCTGTAACCTGAGGGACCTGCAGAGAGACACACACAAATACAACAAGCCCATCTATTAGTCCAACCCTGGGAAAAGCTGTTGTGGGCCTTCTGGTAGATGCCGTATTTAATTTGACATGAACAAAACTGTGTTGTACAGAAATACAGTATTTCCAATTGTCTGGAAATTGTTCTGAAACACAAGCAGCATTTTGTGCAATTCCATCATTAAATCATTCTTGCATGAATATTTCTGTGATTCAGTATAAAGTGTCAATTGTAATGAATCAATTCAAAACAATGGCTCAGTGATTTGTTTGCATCATCACTCAAAATTTTTCATTGAAGACCCCACATTTTATATATATATTAGTGCTGTCAATCGATTAAAAACTTTAACTAGATTAATCACACATTTTTTCTGTGATTAATCGCAGTTAATCGCAATAAAAAAAGAAATGTTTTTGTACGTTTTTAATATATTTTTTAATGTAATAATTTCACAGTTAAATTTAAATACTTGTTTAAATGACATCTTTTTATGAATGAAGGCCAGTATTACTGATATTAATACAGCTACTGATTTTTTTTTTTACATTTATTATTAGGCTTCAAAAATATAACAGTTTTTAATTTAAGTAAACTTAAAAAAATGCTAACATAAACCCATAATAAATGTCATGTTTACTCCTGCCCTTCCTGTCTTAACAGTTAGGAAATATACAGAAATTTAATAAAGTTATCAAAGTTATATGCAGTCTGCACTGCATAAACTATAAAATAAATAGTTAATCCTTATTAAAGCTACAAAAGTTATTTAGTCAAGAGCAGCGAGTCATTTTCTCTGTTCCCTTTGTTCTTTAACTTTACTGACAGGAAGCTTTATTGGCTGCTGTCCCTTTAAGAGCAGACAGACACGCGGATCTCACCGTTTATATACTGTCTATGGATCTCGCCTCATTCTCTCACAACTCTTTTTGTTCATTTTAGACTTTATATAAATCATTTAAGATTGCTCTTATGAGGATAATCGACAAAACTGGCACTTTGGGATGTTTATTGTTAGTTCAAGCGCTTAAGAGAACTGGATTCTGGCTCCCTGTCTATGCATTGTGTGTGTGTGTGTGTGTGTGTGTCTCATAAGGGCATTCACAGACAGCGCATTCTCTTTTGTCTTGCCGCGCTTGAAATGTTTAAAAGCATTTAAATGAATAAGAGCGTGATCATATAATGTAAAGCTAGCAAACGGATGGCAGAAAATACGGATGCTGCGTTAATTGCGTTAAATATTTTGACACGTTAAACCAGACAAAAATTAATCGCATGCGTTAACGTGTTAACGTTGACAGCACTAATATATATATATATATATATATATATATATGTATACACAAACAAACACACACACACACACACACACGTATATATTCATTTAGTGAAGACAACTTTTTTTTTAACTTTTTTTTAAGTTTTACTACATTTTACTTACATTAAACATTTTGAATCTTATGCTCTGTGAGTGTTTGGTCAAAAACAAACAAAGAAACACTGATTTTTGACTGATCATGGTTGAAATCTATCCAGATGCATCCTGAATATTATGAAAAGACTGAAAATTACTGCAACGTATATTTTATACAAAAATATTTATATTAAATATTTAATTACAATTCTAAATATATATATTAAAATATTTTCTAATATTATAAATCTAAATTTCCACAAGACAAAAAATAGAAACTACTGACTGTAAAAATTTTATTCGACTTGGGACTGCAACACATACTCCCTGTACTTTTACACCTTTGCAGCTTTTTTGTTCATGTCAAATTACTGTTAAATTTTTTTTTTTTAATGCCTCTACAATGACTAACGTTTTTAGTCTAAATAAGTTTATATGAATTGTTGCTCTTGTTCCTAGAAGGAAAGGGAAAATAAAAAAATGCTAGTTCTGATTACACATAGTCATGGAAGTGTAAACTAGATCTGAACTTTTAGATTAAGTACGTACCACATTACTGTAAAACAGTATGACTGCGCACAACGGAAACTCCCGCTTACAATATTTTAGGGGAAAAATCTCTCTGTTAAGGGTAATCGTGATCTTAAAGAAATGGAAATGAGAATCGTTTAAAAGATCACTCGTACGGTTTCTGCTCAGACTTTGCAAAAGTGCTCACTAGCGGTGAGATGGAGTGTAAATGTCGCAAAAGAATAACGAGTACTATCAGGAAATGAAAGACCACATCAAAGAGTCCCTCCTCACCCCTCACACTCATTCTCAGAGAGAGTTGACCTGGCAGAAAACAAAAAAAAGTGTGTCAGGCTGGTCAGGAACCTCAAACAATCAAGCAATGCTCTCTAAAAGTGCCTTTTCAGAGTGACAACTTAATAATGGCTTACTTATAGTTGGCATATTAAACCTGGACATGAGACTTTAGTTTAAGTTAGGCTTTAACCAGTTTCTGATAGCAAGAGCAGCCGTTTCAATTCACGCTGAGGCAATCTGGCAAGGCTCAGCCAACAGAAAGGAGGTAGAAATTATCATGCAAATGTTTAACGGCACACTAAACAGAGAAGTAATTAAAGCAAGCCTGGCTCTGGCAGGTCAACATGTCAGATACAAAATGCTCCATTTTGTAACATAGCGAGGTCTGCGGAACAGGTGTGTTACTGTAATTTGTTTGAATCTGCTCCACTGAATACAAATAGACAGGCTCTCTAATAGACTAGCAAAGCAATAGTACTTTTTCTTTTTTTTATGCGTAACTGAACAAGCAGTTTTTATCTGATTTATTATTTTAGAGGTCTATTAGGGAGACCCAAATAAAATATGGCACTGATTCTTGAGACATGGGACAAAATATGTCCCACAATTTGCCATTAGTTTTTAAAATAGCAGATTTTACACTAGATCACTAGACCAGATCATTGTTTTTTTTCTTGTATTAAATTATCTTGTACTACTCCTACACCATGTTTTAATTCTTGATTAAAATATTGCATAGTAGAAAACACAGATATATTAAGCACATATTAAAAAAAGTTTATAATTTCATATATAAAGTAGTTGTGCATATTTTTTGTCTCTCATTATTAATCTTTAACACAAATTGTAAGGAAACCGTTCAGTAGTTTTAGATAAGTTTTCCTCTTTTTAAGTAGTCATACAGAAGAGAACAGATTACTCCAAAATAATTAATATTAGGGGTGGGCAATATGACCAGAATCTTATATCATGATGCATGTACGAGTAATTTTATTTTACAGTAACAATATACATCACAACATTATTATTTTTGCTTTAAATAAGGTATTGATGATATCTCAATTTTTTATACCATAGAAATGTAATAATTCTTGTCTCTAGTGTCAGAGACAAGAAAACATAAAAAAACATTCAAGATACAAAATCCAAGCTCTCTGAAGACAAGTAAACAGTCAGTCATTAAAAAAGAATAGGAATCTAATAAGTATCAGGACAAAAAATACAGTTGAACAAATAAATAAAAATGCTACATTGTAAAAAGTAATCAAATGCATAAAAACTGCATATTCTTCACAGTGTATATATATATATACTATTATATATACTATTATATATATATATATATATATATATATATATATATATATACTATACTAATATATATATTATTCTTAATAAAGTTACAACCATCAGTCAAGAGCAGTGAGATATTTCCTGTCTCTTGTTGTTTGATTAACAAAAATGACAGTGGGAATATTAGACTGCTGTCACTTTAAGAGCTGACCATATACTTTTACTCATGCATTTTCTTTCTCAGCTGTTTGCTTTCACATAAGACCTTAATTACTGTGTTTTTACAAAGATACTTTGAAAGACAGGCATTTTGACATACAAGAAGTGTGTGTATTTAACTGTTCAAGAGTGCCAAGAGTGCCAAGAATGCCAAGAGTGTGCAAAGCAGAAATCAAAGCAAAAGGTGGCTACTTTGAAGAACCTAGAATATGACATATTTTCAGTTTTTTTTTTACACTTTTTTTTGTTATGTATATAATTTCATATATAATTCCACATGTGTTAATTCATAGTTTTGATGCCTTCAGTGTGAATCTACAATTTTCATGAAAATAAAGAAAACTCTTTGAATGAAAAGGTGTGTCCAAACTTTTGGTCTGTACTGTACTGTACTGTATATATATATATATATATATATATATATATATATATATATATATATATATATATATATATAGGTTGATTTTGGTTTCCTGTACATAACTCATTTGCCATGATAACAAAAATGTCTATGAAAGGGTGTGTTATTATATTCATAGAAAAGCATTACTTGGCTCTTGAGATACATTTTCTTGATTTTTGTTTTGTGTAAGAGGATGCGTGTTATTTTGCTATGTCCATTGCACTAGAATATTGTCAAATCATGGAATAAAAAAATATATATATCCTATTAATATTTTGTAAAAATTAGAGATTACTCAATTTGAGTGTACTGATCATTTGGTAATAAAAATATATTTTTATTTAATAAAAGATAAATGAGATAAACGCTGATCCATAAAATGTAAACAAAGCAGTGCTTGCATACCATTTTGAAAACAAGTAACGTTGATCACTTTAATCATTTTAAGCGGCTCATGTTGTTATGAAAACATTTGTGTATTAGAATAATTGGAAAAGATCATGTAACATTTAAACAGCCTTCTGTCTGTACCGCCTTCATTCACATGCTTGTTTTCATCACTTTTGCTTTACTTCTCAGTAGGGATGAAACGATTCCTCGAGTAACTCGATTACAAAAAATGATCGAGGCAAATTCCTCTGCCTTGAAGCCTCTTTTAATTTATTTTAAATCTCACGTCAGGTTCTTTCGCAATTATTTTTTTTAATGTGACACAACGTGTTTACGTCACCCACAAAGCGGAAGGATACACAAGCGCTGCGTCCGAAATTGCTTACTGCAAGGAGTCAGCAGTGTTTTGATTTGAGGGCTCGGGCAAACGTAAAGAGAACGTTGTGGCATGTGTCCATTGCAAGATAGAGCAGGCATACCTCAACTAGGGCCCTATGATTTCCGCGATGCAGGAAACGCGGAGGGAATCGCAGAATCCAGTCATAAAAATGGAATTTACAACTAAACGCGGAATGGCACGGAATTTGCCAAATTTTGAATTAATTAATAAAAAATAGGTAATTGCACTTACATCAAATCACGATATGGACTAATATCTGTAAATATTAAGCCGGAACAGTCTATTTAAATATGAATCCTGCATGTTCTGCGTGTCTCTGTTAATGAATGGAGCAGAAG
Source organism: Carassius carassius (assembly GCF_963082965.1). Lineage (NCBI taxonomy): Eukaryota > Metazoa > Chordata > Actinopteri > Cypriniformes > Cyprinidae > Carassius > Carassius carassius. The sequence goes on along the minus strand of NC_081791.1, from coordinate 19,619,514 downwards.
CGCGTCTTCCTTTATCAAACACACTGAAGCACGCGTGACGCTCCGGTGATTTCAGCATCTGCTGTCTCACTAAAGAAGTGAACACATGAACAACATCTGCAGAACTGCTCTGACAGTCACTTCATGAGCATTTGACCATTTGATTTGAGTAAAACTAGCGTCACATCACATACACAGAACTGTAAAGGTACGTCAACCCATCAAAATAAAAGTCCGGGTAAAGACTATTGTTCAGCAGACATAACCTACTACTAAAAAAAAAAATCAAACATTATTTTTTTTAAGGTTTAATCACACAACATTTCTTCCATGTTTTATATTTAATAGTAAATCCCCTTTGTTTACAAAAAAGTTAAGTTAATAATCAATAATTAAAAGATAAATTAAATTAATGTTTTATGTGTTTAATGTTTAATGTGCATCTCAGAAAATGCTTTTTAGGCTGTTTCGCGCTGATGGATTACACCCCAGCAGAATCGGATTGGAGCTGCTCTCTGACAACATCTCCAGGACACTTCGCTCCATGTGACTAGTAAGACAATTCTCTAATAACTATTATGATGAGTTTTGTTCCACCCGCTTAAATGATAAAAGTACTTGCACTGTAAAAACTATTAAGACTGTGTCTGTTCCCCGAATAGTGAGGTCAAAATATAATGTAGGATCTAGAAAAAATCTTATCGTAATTAAACCAGAAAAATGTAAAGTAAATGAACAAAAACCATTTTTAAAGTTTGGGCTCATAAATATTAGATCACTCACACCCAAAGCAGTTATTGTAAATGAAATGATCACAGAAAATAGTTTTGATGTACTCTGCTTGACTGAAACCTGGCTAAAACCAAATGATTATTTTGGTCTAAATGAGTCTACTCCACCAAACTACTGTTATAAGCATGAGCCCCGTCAGACTGGTCGTGGCGGAGGTGCTGCAACAATATATAGTGATATTCTCAATGTTACCCAGAAAACAGGATACAGGTTTAACTCTTTTGAAATACTTCTGCTAAATGTTACACTGTCAGACATGCAAAAGAAGTCTAATGTATCTCTTGCTCTGGCTACTGTGTATAGACCACCAGGGCCGTATACAGAATTCCTAAAAGAATTAGCAGATTTCCTCTCAGACCTTCTAGTTACAGTTGATAAGGCGCTAATCATGGGAGATTTTAATATTCACGTTGATAATGCAAATGATACATTAGGACTTGCGTTTACTGACCTAATAAACTCCTTTGGAGTCAAGCAAAATGTCACCGGGCCCACTCATCGTTTTAATCATACACTAGATCTAATTATATCGCATGGAATCGATCTTACTGCTATAGATATTGTACCCCAAAGTGATGATATTACAGACCATTTCCTTGTATCGTGCATGCTGCGTATAACTGATATTAACTATATGTCTCAGCGTTACCGTCTGGGCAGAACTATTGTTCCAGCCACCAAAGACAGATTTGCAAATAACCTGCCTGATCTATCTCAACTGCTATTTGTACCCAAAAATACACATGAATTAGACGAAATTACTGACAACATGGGCACTATTTTCTCTAATACATTAGAAGCTGTTGCCCCCATCAAATTGAAAAAGGTTAGAGAAAAACGTACTGTGCCATGGTATAACAGTAATACTCACTCTCTCAAAAAAGTAACTCGTAGTCTTGAACGCAAATGGAGAAAAACTAACTTGGAAGTTTTTAAAATTGCATGGAAAAACAGTATGTCCAGCTATAGACAGGCTCTAAAAACTGCTAGGGCAGAGCATATCCACAAACTCATTGAAAATAACCAAAACAATCCAAGGTTTTTATTTAGCACAGTGGCTAAATTAACAAATTACCAGACGCCACCTGATTCAAATATTCCACCAACGTTAAATAGTAATGACTTTATGAATTTCTTCACTGATAAAATAGATAACATTAGAAATACAATAGCGAATGTAGATTCTACAGCGTCTAACACTTCAGTTTCATCCATCGCACCCAAAGATAAACTGCAGTGCTTTACAAATATAGGACAGGAAGAGCTAAATAAACTTATCACTGTATCTAAACCAACAACATGTTTATTAGATCCTGTACCCACTAAATTACTAAAAGAGCTGTTACCTGTAGCCGAAGAACCGCTTCTCAATATCATTAACTCGTCGTTATCTTTAGGTCACGTCCCAAAACCATTCAAGCTGGCGGTTATCAAGCCTCTTATTAAGAAACCAAAACTAGATCCTAGTGTACTGGCAAATTATAGGCCTATTTCAAATCTTCCATTTATGTCTAAAATTTTAGAAAAAGTTGTGTCTGCTCAATTGAGCACCTTCCTGCATAAAAATTATCTTTATGAAGAATTTCAGTCAGGTTTTAGGCCCCACCATAGCACAGAAACTGCACTTATTAAAATTACAAATGACCTGCTTCTTGCGTCAGATCAAGGCTGCATCTCATTTCTAGTCTTACTTGATCTTAGTGCTGCGTTCGACACCATAGATCATGACATACTCATAGATCGATTACAAAACTATACAGGTATTCAAGGGCAGGCTCTAAGATGGTTTAGATCCTACCTGTCCGATCGCTACCATTTTGTTTACTTAAATGGGGTGTCATCTCATTTATCATCAGTAAAATATGGAGTGCCACAAGGATCCGTCCTAGGTCCCCTTCTATTTTCAATATACATGTTGCCCCTTGGTAATATTATTAGAAAATACGGAATTAGCTTCCACTGTTATGCTGATGATACTCAGCTATATATCTCAACGAGACCAGATGAAACTTCCCAATTATCTAAGCTAACAGAGTGTGTTAAAAATGTAAAAGATTGGATGACAAATAATTTTCTCCAATTAAATTCGGATAAGACAGAGATATTAATTATTGGACCAAAAAACACCACACAGAATCTTGTAGATTACAATCTGCAACTAGACGGATGTACTGTTACTTCATCTACAGTCAGAAATTTGGGTGTTATATTGGACAGCAATTTGTCTTTTGAAAATCATATTTCCAATGTTACAAAAACTGCATTCTTCCATCTTAGAAACATTGCCAAGCTACGAAACATGTTATCTGTTTCTGATGCAGAAAAGCTAGTTCATGCTTTCATGACCTCTAGACTGGACTATTGTAATGCACTTCTAGGTGGTTGTCCTGCTTCGTCAATAAACAAGCTACAGGTAGTCCAAAATGCAGCAGCTAGAGTCCTTACCAGGTCAAAAAAATATGATCATATTACCCCAATTTTACAGTCTCTGCACTGGCTACCTATTAAGTTCCGTATCAGTTACAAATTATCATTACTTACCTATAAGGCCCTAAATGGTTTAGCTCCTGCGTACCTAACTAGCCTTCTACCACGCTACAACCCATCACGCATCCTAAGGTCACAAAACGCTGGACTTTTGGTAGTTCCTAGGATAGCAAAGTCCACTAAAGGAGGTAGAGCTTTTTCACATTTGGCTCCCAAACTCTGGAATAGCCTTCCTGATAATGTTCGGGGTTCAGACACATTCTCTCTGTTTAAATATAGATTAAAAACGCATCTCTTTCGCCAAGCATTCGAATAATGTATCTCTTAAATTGTGAGTGTAGTTGCATCTGCATTTTTATTCTTTAGCTTGGGTTAAACTAATTTTACTTTGTTGGATCAGAAGCTATGCTAATGATGTCTCTATTTTGTTTCTATGTTTTGCCACGGGATAACTAGGAGTTACACAAGCTCCAGTCTGGATCCAGAACACCTGAGAAGAGATGATGCTGACCCTCAGAGGACCCCAGATGATCCTAACCTTGAATCAACAAACAGAACTAACAATTATTGCTACATGTGTGACTGCATCATATAATTACTATTAATTAATAATATTGATAGTTCATCATCTAGCTGACTACGTCTTGTATTATTATTATTATTTTTATTTTTCTAAAATCCTGTCCAACGTGCACAAACTACTAGCTACTACTAAATATTGTAGAAACATAATTTTCTGTAAAGTTGCTTTGTAACGATTTGTATTGTAAAAAGCGCTATACAAATAAACTTGAATTGAATTGAATTTATTTAAAACCCCAACTGAATGGCACTTAAATGCACTTAATTCATCTGTCAACTTTCTTGTCATTGTTCACAGTACAAGTACAGACAGAGAAACAATGGGTAATAATTAAATGTTTATTTTTGATGTATTGCATTCTATGCATTGTTCATTTTAAGAGACCTGTGACGGTCACGGAGGGACCGCACGTTCAACATGGACGTTAATACGCACAAACACACACCGAGACTGTTTGGTGATACAAGAGTTTATTGTAATTATCAGAGAGTGAATAAAATACCTGCAACCCTCAGGCCACACTCTCCACTGCAGAAACAAACACAGACTACCTTCCATTACAAAGACATTCACATTTATACTGGTGGCCAGCACCATTACCACATGTGGAGGGACAAACTCACAGAAAACACTTGACACATGTTCCCTTAAATATACAGAGTCTGAAAGAAACATATTGGCATGATGTTCTACTTAATAAATCTACTTTGATGTTATTAAATTCGTTCACATTAAACAGGAAATAACAGCAGCAACTCGGCCACGTTGCCCCTGAAACCACCACGCTCAATTAATACATGGTAGATTCCCACCCTAAGCGGAACCAATAATTCCTGCCATTGTTTCTTACCAGGACTCTAAAAATCACAGGACAAACGCTACACGGGAACAATACACATAGTTTACAGGTATTTCATTCACTCTCTGATCAATAATTACAATAAAGTCTTGTATCACCAAACAGTCTCGGTGTGGTTTGTGCGTATGTTTGCGTATTAATGTCCATGTTGAACGTACGGTCCCTCCGTCCCTCCTTTCTCTTGCATAATTAATATTGCACTTTAATTAAGCAAAAACACATTTTATCTGATTACTCGATGAATCGATTTTTGGTAGAATACTCGATTACTAAAATATTCGATAGCTACAGCCCTAATTTCAGCACTGACTCATTCGCTAACTGAACATCCAATCAGAGCTCTCACCCTCGCCAACGTCCCCGATGCAGATTAAACATGTTGAATCGGGCAAAATGCCACCGATGTAAGCCCAAGGAGAGCCGACGAGTGGAACACATTGAACAAACTAGCGCGATCGTCACTCGCCGTCGGCCCGTTGGGCTTGGTGTGTCCTGGACTATAGGATCAAACCTGTTTGAAGACTGAAGCTCAGTTCTGCTGAATGAAGGTGACATTCTACACCAGAAAGTACATCAAAAATAAAAACTTCCATTTTAAGAACTTCTGACAACATAGCTTTTTGTATCAATGGTAAACACCACGTTAACCGAAGTGTCCTTGCGGGAGCATGGCGTGCAGGACACGCATGATGGCAGCTTGGGTGATTTCAGAGTCCTTGAGCTTAGCTGGTGGCCCTGACCAATCTCCTACTTCAACTCGAGGTCCAAACGGAGGTCCTTCTTTCACATGGGTAGCCCCTCCACCTCTACTTTCCACTCCTGTTTTTTATTTGGTCACTTAAGGTGTGAGCATGGCCTCCATTCCCCTTTTTTCCAATCTCTGTTCAAATTTATTGGGTTCAGAAAAGGCCCTACTGTCCTTCTGCTGCTTGAAAATAGAGATCAGAGTATCCATTACTCCGACAGAGATGGATGCGGGTCCAGACGCATCGTCCCCATAACAAGGACATCAAAGAGTGGGACCCCCTCTTTCCAACCTGACCCCCGCGAAGATCTCCTCACTCTCCCCTCATTATGCCATTCTCTCACAGCCATTTTGATATAAAACCCCCCACTCTAGTGGGGCTGAAGCCTAACTACATGGCCATCCCATCAACATCGCTTTCATTACAAAACATGAGATGGCGGGGAGTCAAGGACAGGGTGGCAATAAATGAGGGTGGAATACATCTGGAATCATTGTCATACAGGTTAAGCATTATGCGAACTTCATTCAGGATTGGTAAATCAGCGGCCGGCCCGGAGCTCATAACCCACGGAGGTAATAAAGATACCGGCTGCAGAAAGGCCCTTGGTGGGCCAACCAACCAGAGATCGTCGTAACAGTGTTGGACATCATATCGCAAGGCCGTGCCAGAATTAATTACATGCCTACGCAAATGGGATGCTCCATGCAACTCATTTCCTTTAAAAACCACTCGTCTAAGATAATAGTTATGTTCGGATGCTTATAAAAATATCAGCACAATATTTCAAGGTATTCCACACAGTTGGCCTGTTTTGAATTGATGCACGGGCGAAGGTTCAAACAAGATTACGGGAGCACAGAGGAGAATGGAGGACTCATTTAATATAGTCACGCACCATTTGGTAGAGAAAATCTACTATACTAGACTATAGAGTCATGTTTAAGGAGCACATGGGCTGCAAAAACATACAGCGGGTGGGCAAGTGGAAGGGTTATAGGGTAGACCCCCTATCCTACTAAAATCGACTGTGGTAATACTCACTGTTTGGGGCCAGTGGAACAGGGTGAGCGATGTGCGTGGGCCCTGAAACAGCTACAGTGAGCGGCTCCTCTGTACTACCGGACCGCTGGATGGCCAGGGCGACCTCCTCATCAGTCAGACCTACATGGAGAGAGGGTGGAATGACATTAAACACATCAACAAATACTTATGCAATTGATATAATAAATATTTTTATTAAATACCTGCCATTACTTTTGTATCTGACGGTGCTATCTGATACTGAGTGATAGGCAAAGGAAAAAACTTTATTAGTGAGACAATTGTAAGTAAAAATGTTGGAGAAACCCAAATAATTCCAAAATTATTTGTAACCTTTCATCTCTGAGAATTCAAGAATCAGTGCCTTGTCCCTCACAAGATTGAAGGCACGATTCTATTGAATGAAAATGTCTGAAAACTCCAGAAATAACTTGAAAAACTGTGTAATATGAGAGGAAAAAGTGATGATATTAAGTTGAAGTGTCTCCTTGACTGTCCTTTGGAACCTGCAAATAGATCTAAACATTAAAACTCTCGCTAAACTGGGTTAATAGCACTATAGGCAGCAGATATATACCAGGAGAAGCAGCTCTGGAGGTCCAAAGCTCTGAGCTCTTCTCCATTACAGATCGTCAGATCTCAAGAACACAGCCTGTCCATTTCCTGCTGCTATATTTCCCCAGGTAGAGCTCAGCGGAACCCCAGACAGATAAAATGCATTATTTTAATTTCTTCATTGTAATGTAAATGTATTACATAATTTTGCAAATGCCAATATAATTTAATCTTCAGATCTTTTTTAATGATTTTAGTGGTGATTAAATTGCATAGAGGTCCCTGATGGAAAATGAGGGGGAAAAAAATCTAATATTAATATTTCCTTTTGTGGAATAAAAAGCTGCTTTATTTCCAACACTGCACGCAGTCATTGGTCTGCATCTTGTCTTGATTGAACGACTCTAAGCAGGCCTAAACAGAGCGGCGATGGAGTAGACGGCAACAAGAGCCCGGAGAAATACTGGTAAAAGAAAGACAGAGGCGAAAAAAGCCTGTTAGTGGAATGTACTTATGCTTTGACATTTAATGAAGACATAAAAGCGGGAAAACATTATGGGCTTCCTCTACAATTGGCACATAAAACCCAAATGCTTTAACATCTCCATTTAGAGCCAATGGTTTAAAAAGGCTCCAGTTTCTATTAAACTGTAAGTTACACATATCATTTAATAAATCTACTGTATCCTGCAACACACACACACTCCCTCTGACCTTTGTTTGTCCACAGTAGACTGGAGTGTGTCACGTCTGTCATTGCGTATTTAGTCTCTCCCGCGCGCACTCTTGCTCTGTTTACTGGAGATATCCCCTTGGGCATTGCGCTACTCTATTCCACATGCTTTCATACGGCACGGCTGCCTGCCAGAGAGCCAAAAGGCTGAGCTTTGCTCCAAATTGAGCTGTTTAAAGAGCAGACAGCAAGCTGTTTTTGCGCTGTAATACACACATCATAAATGTGGCAAATGCCAGTGCCACATGTGCTTAAATAGAGCAGAGAAAGCTGGGAGCTTGGCAGAGAACAGAGTCTGAGCCTGTTCAGCCCTGTCTGCTGTCTGCTGGGTATGAAATCACAGTCACACTTCATAGAGCCACACTAACAACACTGCAAAACAATACAGGAGCACACAAACGCAGCAGAGGTAGGGATGCATGGTTTATCGCACCATTTTATTGCTGAGTTTCATGGATTTCCAGTAAAAGTTTCTGTGTGAGAGTTTAATTACAGCAATTAATCATGTAAAAATGTTACCTTTTTTTAAAGAAAAGTTAATGATGAATAAAAATCATTGAAAAAAATGTAGTGGTGAGAGGGCAAAAATAGATAGCAAAAAAAAAGCTTGTTGTCCAGAGTTAAAAAATATTAATAATTAATTTGTTTTGACAGATCATATGTGTTTATATCCATAAGAAAAATAATTAGTGGCTACAGACAAATAGTGGCCTTTATAAAACATGACTGATCATCAAAACATATGCATATTAGTATTTTATTAACACTTTTTTTATTCTTTGTTTTTTCTTATTTTTATTTCTTGCTTTTTTGTTTGACTGTAGAATTATTTATAATATGTATGTTATTCCTCCGTCCTTGATTGTTTGTTCTAATGATATTCTTTTGCTTATATTTGAAATGCTATAAAAAGTTGATCACAAAAAAAAATGCATATTAGAATGATTTCCGAAGGATCGTGTGACACTAAAAACTGGAGTAATGGCTGCAGTAGCTTTGCCATCACAGAAATAAATTCGATCTTATAATACAATTATAAAATAGTTTCTGTATTTCTGATGTATTTTTGGTGAGCATAAAAGACTTTATGGCACAGATCTTTCTATATATAACCATATTCTCCCTTACTTGTCAAGAATGACATTAACAATTTTTATACCACCACCCATGTAGCTGATTTTACCTCTCTTGCAGAAACCTCTAAGTTGAGGTCAAAGTTAAAAGGAGGGCAGGTTCTGTGGGGTTTGAAACGACCCTGAAAAAATGTTGAATAATTTAAGGCAAATATTGGTCATCCTGTCTTGCATGGCATTCAAAGTGCCAGGAAGCAGCCATGGCCATGTGCTGAGCTGGTGCAGTCAGCCTGTACTGTCCAATAAGCAATAATGTGTCCCTGGACTCCCTATTCATCTGACCACACCAGACTGCATGGTGGCAGACTATTGAATGAGACTTGGAGGCCCCCCTCTCATTTCCTCCCACTCACCTCGCCGTAAAGACGCTCTCAGGAAGTTCACATTTTCGTGAGTTCACCTCTAAGGATCTAATGAACAAATATGTACATATTCGTAACGTCATTTGAATTCTTAAGTAGCACCCCCCGTGCAACTACAAAGGGGCCTGGCGCGCATCCCAATAAGATGCATGCAAATTCATTAACGCTTTTGCTTTTCTTTCGGGTTTTCGGACTCACTCAGCTGTTTTGTCTCCTCTGATGCCTTTATTACAAAGAAAATAGGGCGACAAATGAAAGACCTTTGAGATCCAATTTAAAAGAAGGAGAACAAGAGTGAATTTTACATATAAAAGGAAAAGGACACAGAAAGGAAACATGAAATTTATAACAGTTTCCGAAACCTGTGGAATGACCCCTCGGACCTCCATTTCAGATCGACCTGATTTTTTTTTTGACATAAATTACATCTAATGACGACACCGTAAAAAAGAACAATAATGGAAAGCTATTCTGTATTTCATTATACTGTATTATTTGGTGCACCTGATACACGCAGAGCCTGTTTATGAGTCACCATATTAGCAGATGCTCAGTCGAAGCATTTGCTGTGACCTTGCCATTCTCATTGGGGCATGAAATTACGGTGGTGGCACTGCGATATTACAGCTATAAATACTGTAAACTGCATATCTGGGCTACGTTTTCTATTGTCTTTCAACATAAACCTGATCGGTATTTATTTAAAGGAAAACCCATTGCTCTCTGTATTATTTATGGCTCTATTTTCTGGGCTCTCATTTTCAGGATGTTTTTTTTTTCTCCACCCTTTTTTTTTTTTTAAAGAGTGATGAGGCGACTCATCCAGCCATAAAGTGCGGTTCTCCAATTTTGGCACTTGTGAACTTCATAGGGTAAGAACAAGCTCACAGGGACAATTATAAAATTGCTTACTGAACGGCTGTTAAAGGTGGCCGCTCTTTTTTTCAGCAGCCCAACAAGGCTTGATCAAAATCGCTTTGTGAATATTGCTTATTATTAAAATAATACCAGATTGAACATGACGAAAAATACTTAAGGTCGTAAAGATGGAGGTCACCGAGAGCGTTTCTTTGCGATTTCACATGTCAAGTCCATGTCCCACAAGATTGCATGCCTTAAATAATGACCGCTCTCATAGCGTATTCATTTATGTATTAAAAAAAAAGAGGAGGACTCTGGTCATTTTCCTGCTTTATCGCCTTCTCCTGATGACAAAGTGAAAAGCTGCTGGCCTAGGTGGCGCCGTGGAGTAATTTATAACCACATCAATCCCTTTGTCTTCTATGCAGGCCTTGGTCATTGCTATTCCTGTCCAAGAGGTGAGTCGCATCACCTTACTTGCAAACTCTTTCCTATTAATATCAGGGATGATGAACCATTTCTTTAACTTCATGACGTGAGCGGTATTACACCTGCAGTGCACCAGTGTCCCTCATGGCTTTTTAAGCATAATGAAATGACTACAGGAAGAACACTAGTGAGGTCAAAGATCCGGACACCGAACTCAGCGGCTTGTGTCACACCAGACGTCCACATGCAGGCTCACTGGAAGCTTCTGGGTGAAGCTTGTGACAGGACAGGTAGACAAGGGAAAATCCATTCTCTGTTGGGAAAACTGAGAAAAAAAATTACTCAACTAAATAAAGGACAGTAAATTCTGTACCGCTGCCAACTAGCAGTCAGCTGAAAAATGCTGCCCGTAGTTTTTTAAGATAACAACGTATCAATGGGCACACTTCATTTTTAGTGATTTCCCCTGAGTGAGAACACAATTTAATGTTGTTCATAATTAAAATGTCATTTATTAGAAACAATACTCTGTTGCGAATGTGGGTATGCTTAACTACGTTGTCATGTGCACACATAACACAGACAGTGAGGGGCCGTTCACACAAAATGCATTTTTTTATATTCCTTTTATATTTTCCTTTGTTTTTGAATGTTAAGTTGTGATAAACAGAGACATTTCATTATTATGTTGACATCTCAAATCTTTTGAAATGTCTTGTGCAAAAATGTAATGAGACCTTCCATTTTTTCCCCATTCCACTTCTTGCATATCATGTATTTAAAAATATATATATATATCGACAAAGATATCATCTTTTTTTTCCCCAAGTCAGTATTGAGCAAAAGTAATAATTTGTGATCCAGCGAATCAGTAATTAGAGTGTTTTAAAATGATAACTCAAGAATTTAAGATTGATTCGTCAAAGTGGTTTTGGCTGATTGATAAAAAAATACCAGATTTTAAGGGTCAAAGGTTTACAATTCAGCATACTGTAAAATGAAAACTAAGCTGCAACAAAATGCGCAGTAAATTTAGCAATGCTGCATTCGTAAAACTGATTTGTACTGATTCGTAAAACACTGGTGTATCAAATTTTTTACCAAACACTGGTGATCAAATGTATCACAATGCTTAATATTTTTTATAAAATGTATTAAATAACAACAATAACAATAATAAAAATATAAAAATAGTTAAATAATAAATAAAATAAAAAAATTATTAAATACAAATTTTAAATACAATATTTATTAAATACAATTATTTTTAAATAAATTAATAAAATATTTAATACATCCAAGATGGAACTGATGAGGGGAAAAATATTATATGGAATAGTATCTGAACAGTCACCTGAACACTAAAAACTGATTATAACTGACAACTAAGGAAAATTCAGTATCTCAGAAAATAAGAATATTACTTAAGATCAATACAAAGAAAAGATTTTTAGAAATCTTGGCCAACTAAAAAGTATGAACATGAAAAGTATGAGCATGTACAGCACTCAATACTTAGTTGGGCTCCTTTTGCCTGAATTACTGCAACAATGCGGCATGGCATGGAGTCGATCAGTCTGTGGCACTGCTCAGGTGTTATGAGAGCCCAGGTTGCTCTGATAGTGGCCTTCAGCTCTTCTGCATTCTTGGGTCTGGCATATCGCATCTTCCTCTTCACAGTACTCCATAGATTTTCTATGGGGTTAAGGTCAGGCGAGTTTGCTGGCCAATTAAGAACAGGGATACCATGGTATTTAAACCAGGTACTGGTAGCTTTGGCATTGTGTGCAGGTGCCAAGTCCTGTTGGAAAATGAAATCTGCATCTCCAAAAAGTTGGTCAGCAGCAGGAAGCATGAAGAGCTCTAAAACTTCCTGGTATACGGCTTCATTGACCTTGGACCTCAGAAAACACAGTGGACCAACACCAGCAGATGACATGGCACCCCAAACCATCACTAACTGTGGAAACTTTACACTGGACCTCAAGCAACGTGTACTGTGTGCTTCTCCTCTCTTCCTCCAGACTATGGGACACTGATTTCCAAAGGAAATGCTAAATTTACTTTCATCAGAGAACATAACTTAGTACCACTTAGCAGCAGTCCAGTCCTTTTTGAAGTGAGACGCTTCTGACGCTGCCTGTTGTTCAAGAGTGGCTTGACACAAGGAATGCGACAGCTGAAACCCATGTCATGCATACATCTGTGCGTAGTGGTTCTTGAAGCACTGACTCCAGCTGCAGTCCACTCTATGTGAATATCCACCAAATTTTTGAATGGGTTTTGTTTCATAATCCTCTCCAGGGTGAGGTTATCCCTATTGCCTTTACACTTTTTTTCTACCATATCTTTTCTTTCCCTTCGCCTCTCTATTAATGTGCTTGGACACAGAGCTCTGTGAACAGCCAGCCTCTTTTGCAATGACCTTTTGTGTCTTGCCCTCCTTGTACTTGGTGTCAATGGTCGTCTTTTGGACAACGGTCAAGTCAGCAGTCTTCCCCATGATTGTGTAGTCTACAGAACTAGACTGAGAGACCATTTAAAGGCTTTGCAGGTGTTTTGAGTTAATTAGCTGTTTAGAGTGTGGCACCAGGTGTCTTCGATATTGAACCTTTTCACAATATTCAAATTTTCTGATACTGAATTTGGGATTTTCCATAGTTGTCAGTTATAAACATCAAAATTAAAAGAAATAAACATTAGAACTATCAGTCTGTATGTAATGAATGAGTATAATATACAAGTTTCACTTTTTGAATGGAATTAGTGAAATAAATCAACTTTTTGATGATATTCTAATTATATATATATATATATATATATATATATATATATATATATATATATATATATATATATATATATATATATATATATATATATATAAAGTAAATTGATATTACTAACCCACATTCTATTGTACACCTAATTGAAAAAATCAACAAATGTGAAATAGAGACATAACTGTCTGAAAACACGCAAAGAAATACTTCTTCAGAGACCTTCCTCAATATAACAATTTTGGGAATTATGGGTAAAATGTTACACACCAAAGCAATGATTACATTTTGGTCAATTTCTGCAACAGTGCTCTTTACTCATCTCACACTTCACAACAATACACCGCTCTTTCCTGTTTCCATCGCATCAAATGTCTCAAGCTATAAAACCAACCAATATCAAACTAAATGCAGTTATAAAATAACAGCTTCTAGCCTATATTCCCCATACTGCTTCAGTTTGATAGGAAGCAGCTGGATGAGTCTATTTTTCACCCACAATATTGATTGCTTTTACTTTAAACCTCTGCTTAAGGACAGTACATACACTTAGCGCAAGCCTAGATAATAAGTACATAAACACCCACATTTAGAAAGCCCAATCAAAGAGTGATGTAATGATGAGGGGTGTGTCGGGGGATCAGTAATTCACAATTTACACTGTAAAATGACCTGCTTAGAAAACATTAGCTCATATCTCTGAATGCTTACCGAGACCAATCACATTCCCCTTGAAAAGAGAGGGAGACAGAAATACTGAGAGAGAGAAAGAGGTGGAAATCATGGAGGTATCCTTCAGCATGGATTAGAGTATAACGGCATGTAAATAATACGTGTAGGAGAGATTGTTGTGTAAAGACGCTGCAACATGTAATCAAAGTGCTTCCTATTTTCCCCTTCATCAGCTGCCCGCCACTATGGCTGCTTGCTGCAGGAATCCAATTTAACTTCCCACTCCACCAGAAGATAGCATTGTTTTATTTTATGGGGGCTTTGACATTTCTCACCGTTAATATAGAGCAAAACTGGAAAAATATTTACATAAATTTGACATTAAACTGCTTTAGAGATTAAGATGGATGTATATTTAGGTGTCTTTGTTTGGGGGGAGGTGACCTGACCTGAAATCTGATCTCTGATCTTTGTAACATCCATAATGCTCCTCTCATTTACTTAAATCTTGACAGACAGATCGACAACACCACCTTATAGTAAGAACACATACTAAATATCAACCAGGAATCAACCAGGAAGATTTTTATGTTGTTTTGTTTAACATATAAACAGAAATTTATAATAAATAAAGTACATAATATAATGTCTTCTTTTCAAAATAAATTATCTGTTGGTAACAGCTTGTGTAGTTATGAATTACGATAATGTCCTATCAAATAAAGATAAAAACATCCCAAAAAATAAATGTTGTTATACATTTTCATAGATCATTTATAAAATCCATATTTATGCAATTTTAGGTACCTTAAGTAAATAAAACTTAACTTTTAAGGAAATAAAACATAATAATAGTTGCATTTAGGCAATTTGTGTGGATGGAGGTCAATTTCTGCAACAGTGCTCTTTACTCATCTCACACTTTACAATAAATACACCGCTCTTTCCTATTTCCATCGTATCAAATGTCTCAAGCTATAAAACCAACCAATATCAAACTAAATGCAGTTATAAAATAACAGCTTCTTGCCTATATTCCCCATACTGCTTCAGTTTGATAGGAAGCAGCTGGATGAGTCTATTTTTCACCCACAGTATTGATTGCTTTTAGTTTAAAAGTGACTCATTGTAATAATGCCGCTTTAATAAAATTAAAGATAATGCTAAATTATATCCAGTATAATGAGAGTTAAAAGGAACACATTTCTGGTTTGGGGTTGACGAAGGGGTACTTGAGGCTTACTGATAGGGCTGAGGGTGTACTGTACATAAACAAGACAACAAACATCAGGGGAAAAAAAACATTATAAAAGCATTTATCAGTAACAAAAGCTGTATTTGCATATGAAATGCAGTGCAAGATAATTGAAGCACAAATGGTTTAATGAAAAACTACAGTGTGGA
The DNA here is from genome assembly GCF_963082965.1 of Carassius carassius. NCBI lineage: Eukaryota > Metazoa > Chordata > Actinopteri > Cypriniformes > Cyprinidae > Carassius > Carassius carassius. The sequence continues at coordinate 19,604,095 of NC_081791.1, read as the reverse complement.
TTAGACAAAACTCAAGATATGAGTACATCAACAATTGCTATTGAAGAATTTGTGCCTGCATTTAGCAGTTATTACAATGATCTTGCAGTAATTAACAGGTATTAGTGAAAATTAAAGGTCACCTTCATAACCACTGATCCGTCATTTCGGCTAGCGCGTTTAAGGCACGCTTTAATATGAACGACGTTAATCAAATTAAACTTTCGAGCAAACTCCAGGAATGGCACGGAAAACACTGCTGGAACAACACACAGAGCAGCACGTTCAAATTGCTTCTGTGAGCTCAGCAGGGCACTGGGAAAATGGTAAATTTCAGGAGAAATTTAATAAGGAGAAATTGGCTTAAGATTACTCAGCACTTTGCTTCTAGATTAGTCTCCCTCCTACCCTTCAAATTGCACGAGTTGCTTTCAGAGTGATACAACATTGTGACATAATTACATTGTTGAAGGTGAGGCTCAGTAGAAATGGCTCTGTGCTGACACAAGATGATTTTCCAGCACATGCAGATTTAGAGACGGCTCACTTTAAAGCCTGCGCTTCTCTGCCATTTGAAGGACCAGGCAAAACGAAAAACCGCTTGCATGTTGACAAAACGTTGCTGATTGCGATCCACAATTAAATCAAAAGAGTCGTTGTGACTTTAATCCAAAAGCCGTCCTTAAACTGCAGGCGTTATGAACTGTACCTACGCACAAATCATTCCTAAATCATACAGGCTTAATTAAGCCGTCTGATTGATGGTCTGATCGTCCCATCGGGAACGTCCATTGAGAGGATATTGAATAGTTGTCTATTGCAATGTTTTACATATTTTCATAACTATGTGACAAGCGGCAATATCGCAGCAAAGTCGTCCTCGGGGTGGAAGCAGCTGCGTCCTACCCAAAATTACATGAGCGAGCAGAGGAAACGAAAGAAATGAAACTTGAAGCGTTGATGATAACTCGTCGGCTGTGGTTGTAAACAGCTGTGTGCTTTGAGTTCTATCAATAACCTCTCGGTTACACGGGTCTGTAATTAAAAGGCTAGTGACCTGGAAATAGTGTTCTCGTTCGAAGATCTCCAAATGTCTGTATAAAAAATACAACATCAAATTAGAATAGCAATAGCACGAGGCCGAGTCTTCCAGCTATGGATCTATTGATGTTCAAACACACCCTGGGGGCACATTGCCATGATAGTCCTGAGTTCACCGTGTTCCCCATTACAACCTGGTTTCAATGTTCGGAGAGGTCAAAGTCAATCTAAATATACATTATATACACATACAAAACCGATACATGTATGTAAGAATTATAAATAATACAAACACACGAGGGTCCAAATGACTGTGAACATCAGGATTTATATAAAATTGGGAAATTCTTGCAGCTTAAATAGCATTAAAGCAAAAAGAGGACACATCAAATTGTAATAAATTTTAAAAAATCCATGTTCATTTTTCCCCTTAAATTGTTATGCTAATAAAATAAAAGTAATTTAATAAAAAACAGCATGTAAAGATTTGAAAAATATGATTTTAAGGCTTTTTAAAAATAATGTTATTTCTATAATTGTATTAATAATAATTTATACATTATTGTTTATTGATATATTTATTTATCTATTAGTTTATTTGTAATTTAATAAAAAATGTTTTGTCTATAATTGTATTAATAATGTATCATTAATATAGAATTTGTATATGAATATATTATTATTACTTATATTTATATATTTGTTTTGTTCATTCATTCCAAACTCCATCTCTGAACATGTTTATTATAAATAAATAAATGTATATTTTTTTAGTTTGTTTGTTAGTTAGTCAGTCATATTGTATGTTTGAATAGAGGGAATTGTATATCTTTTTCAGAAAGCATAATGAAATGTCTTCATGTGGATTATAGGAACCCTTTAAACTCTACTGACTTTTAGTTGGCATGGGGGGTTGACTTATTATAAACAGTGGCACACTGGCATATTAATACTTAATGTACCAGTAGACCTCTTTGAGAGATCCATGTGAGCCGCCAAACACGCTTGCTACAAAAAACAGATACGATACATATCACTCAAAACCTGCAAATCCCTGGATCTGGATACAATTTCACATTCATGTTCAAAAGAACCACATTTCATCATAAACATACAGCATATTAAGCCGCATAACCCAGCTGTGAATTATAAATGAAGATGATCTACTGCTAACGAGAAGCACTGACCGAGGAAAATGCTAAAGATATTGAGACGTCATAATAGGCCACTGATGTGAACAACAGCAGCCGGCAACTATGGATTTTATCTCTAGTTACCTACACCGGTCATGGAGCTATTAGGCTCGCTTTCCTCTGCTGCTCTACTAGCACCATCGTAGGCCAAATCCACCTGCCTTTACCATTAATTAGTCCCGACAGAACAAATTTCATTTTAAATAAGATCTAAAAGGAAAAAAAGCCACGTCAGATAAGCACGGCTGTGCTAAGATTTACAATTATCAATAGCATGCAGAGACAGATGAGTTATCGTGTTATAAAGGACATTGCTGACCTTGCTAAACTTCAATGTAATCAAGATAAAACTAATCTGACCTTTATGAAGGACTATATTTTATTTTTTTTAAATGATATGCATTTCGGCGCCGAAGTGATCGTTATTTTATGTGACTGATTTTAAAGTTTTAAGACCTGCTTGCAAAACACTCAAATAAGCCATAAAGTGAGACAGATTACATTGTGCTTCTCGATTTCCATCACTGCCGCCCCCAAAGTGATTCACTAAAACATCACAATGTCATTTTCAGTGCTGGGTTTTTCAAAAAAATCTCTCGAAAAAGATCAAAATACAGCGTATGGATTGATTTCTATCCAGCACACACTCAGGCCGGTGATCTGATCTGAAAGGGGTTTGTGCTATAGGAGAGATAGTGGTGGGTTATGCATCAAACACACATATTGATTGATACCTAAACTGCTCTGAATTTAGAGTGAATGCATATGTATGCTCACAACACGTTACTTCTCTGGTCGATAAAACTTTCCGATGCATTCCAGTGCTTTAATATTTATGATAACAGCTAAATTAAGTAAAAGCTTTAAAATGCTGGGAGGTAGCATAATTGACAATTCCATTGAAAGTGCAGGAGGGTTTGTCAATATTAATTTTCTGGATCCCAAAGAAGCGTCCCAACTGATAGGTCATTTATCCACACAGCTGGGATCAAGCTCTCTGCAGCCCGATCGACCCTTACCTGACCCTCCAGGGCATGGAACAATGGCCTCGACCTCTGACCTTTAAAAGCGAATGATCTCATCCCGTGAAAATCTTGGGCCAAAGTCAACTGGACTACATTCTGTGCCTAAAGCTGAGGTGTCTTTAAAGGGATAGTTCATCCAAAGAAATGCCAGTTCAGTGTCATTATTTACTCTCCCAAAACCTTTTTTTCTTCTTCAGTCAAACACGTATAGCAGAATTTGCAAGCTGCTCTTAATGGCTGTCAAACAGTGAATAGCAGTGAATTTTCAGCGAATAACAATTTCAGTTTCTTCCATTTTGTCACAAACTTATAATATGGTTTCAGAAGACTTGAAATATAGCCATACCTCACTTAAGCTGCATTTTTGTCAATTTTTGAGCACAACATCATCAGTCCTCCTTTAGTTTTCATTGTAAATGAAAGTAAAAAGAGCAGCGTGAACATTCTTCACAGCTTCTCTTTTTGCATTCTACAGAATAAGTCATGAGAATTTGAAATGACACAAGGATGTTTTTTAACTGATTTAAATTTGGGGGCAAACTGTCCTTTTAACCTAACGCTGCAAAAATGCTATGCCAATTCCACTCATGTTTGAAATGAATAACGAAAGCATTCGGCTGGTTTAATTTAAGGTCAAAGTCTTGGAATTGAGCCATCTCGTATCCATTCCGCCTGTAAAAATGTAACGTTTTACATTAGGTTCTGGAACATGCTGATGACGCTCACCTTTTTTCTTCAAGAACGCTTTTCTGGTTGCCAGGGGGCTTTGACGAACTCGCTGGTTTTGTAGAAACTTGACTGCTGTGGCAATCTGCGAAGAGAGCAAAAAACAAAGACATCGTACATTTGCAGCATGAAATGAGCTCATCAGTGTAATAGAAAGTCATCAGTAAATTAACTTCACTGGAAATGAGAGGAAGACTCAGAAATTCTTGCAAGGCGGCTGAATTATTGTACATTTCCAACTCCCCAAGGTATATCATCAGCCAACAACAGGAACTTATAAAATAGCGCTTCCCTTCACAATAAGTATATGGAGGCCAGACCACCAAACCACTTTAGAGATAAATCTAGGAAATGAGTGAATCAGCAGTTATAAAATTATCCCATCAAGGTTTGCTGAACAAATGGGGTATGGAGTTTAATTTGCCATTATCCTCTTTAAGACAAACTCCTAGCCTTAAGTGAGCAGGGACTGAAAATCTATACTTAATGCTGAAGTGCCCATCTGTATCTAATAACGGCACAATACCTGGCTAAAAACTTCAGCGATTCTTAAAGAAGAAAATGCATTATGATCAAATCACCTAGGCTGCATGTTGTAATGACTGAGTGTTAATGCACTATAAAATTAAATATCATCAGAACACGTGTAGTCGGAAGTGCAGCGCCGCTCCCATCGATTCCATCGTGTTTTCCTTCGAGATGCACCTTGATCTGCCTCTTTAGCTTGCTTCTCCTAGAATTAAAAAAGGGTCTCCTCCTCAAACACCATTATGGCAGGAATTTGAAGTGCGGGCTCTGAAGTGGTGCTTTTAAAGAACAGATAAACATGAAATAACATCTGGAGATAGGGGGGAAACGCACACTCAAGGATAAAGCCGAGCCGCTTCGTTATCGCACCTGTGGTCCCTGTGATTCAATTGTAAAAGTCATCCCTCTAATAGGTTGAAAGGTTTTGATTACTGTTCTTTTTCTTTAAGCGGCAAAAGATAAAAAGTGATTGAGAGCTCTGTCTGTGGTAATCCGTTTTAGGTAATGCATTGCATATACTAAAGACCTGTTTCAATCCAAAAGGATTGCATTCTGAAAATAGGCTGAGAAGAATGTGTAATAGTCAGGCCAGCTGTATAATTCTGTGGCGACAAATCAAGACAGAGTGAGTCGGGGACCCGGTTTTCCTCTCAAAAACACATCATATTGATTTCAGCTTAAATGTATGGGGAGCAACTTTGGCTTTGTTGGATGAAGAAGGAAGACGAAAAGGGAGGCACTGCCGATTTAGGGAACGGCATGAGATTATGATTCTGATAATTGGAATAAGCAAGCAGGCAGGCCGCATTTGTCTTCAGATCTGTATCTATCCATCTATCTATCTATCTATCTATCTATCTATCTATATATCTATATATATATATATATATATATATATATATATATATATATATATATATATATATTTATATGACTGAGTCAGTGTCTGCAAAGAATGCAACCTTATCTCACATGGTTTCAGAACACATCAGGGACAACATTTTACAGTAACATGATCTTTGCAAAGCTGTTACCCAAAGGGTAAGGACATTTCTGGATCTCTATATTAGTGTCAGGAGTTAACCTTTTTTTTTACGTTTACAAAGGGGTATTTTTACTAACCATCAATAAAAACACACTTTATGTTATCCATTAGTCAAACCGTTTATTTTGCCATTTTAAAACTGTTTGTACATGCCATTGTTCCACACCAATAGTTTGTTAAAACTTTTAATGGAATCATTTATTAAAATCTCAATATGCATAATTATTTTTACCCATAAATTCAATTTTTTGCCATTTGTGCCACTGGAACCTATTATTTCTGACCGTGCTATATATAAGCTTAAAGCATAGTAAACTCAGTCACCTAGAAACTTAATGACAAGAAAACCGCAAAGTCCACATAGTCAAACTCACTAAAAACACTCATACTTCATAAATGAACAAGTTCAGCTCAGTTCTAGGAAGTCTTCAAACATGAATCGCAAGTTAAAATTAGTATCTGAATGGATGACACAATAAGTGCCTTTTACAATCTAGAAATGCTCTTTCCCCGCTCTATAAACACCACGTAAACTGCATAAACCATCATATTTCTTTATTCACTGCACACAAAAAAAAAACGATGCCAGGCATGTTACGCGTACAGTAAATCACATTTTACAGGAAAAGAAAATTCTCAATCGAGTCACAACCAGCGAAAAAAATAAATAAAAAAACAAGACAAAGGGGTCGAAATCGTGGCTCCTCGGCTTGAAATACGACTCCTTTTTGTGATTTAGACTAGCTTTTACTTGGATGGAAGGGGCACGGCATTCTTGTAAACACTTCTCTAAAAGATGGGATCAAAGTGGGATAACAAATGAGGGCGATGTCCATTTATTTTTCAAGAGTGTTACGTCTGTTCTTTAGGGAGAAGAAAAGTGCTTTTCTTTGCAGATGACACGGCTGCTTTATGCAAGTTCCACCCAGACATCTCAATCAATTATAACCACATTGCACAGATTTTAGTCTTGTCTACTTATTGACGTATAGATCACCCTCGTTGTCATATAAGGTAGCAGCATGTGATTGTGCTTTTAAGGGGGAGAGCTGTATCACTGCATGTCAGTACAAGGCACATTTGGTTTGGCAAGCAAAATATTAACTCAAATTAAAAAGGTGGGTGCGCGTTTCTTTGCTGAATACCAGTAAATACTCTTTGTTAATCAACCATTATTTTCTAGTGTTTCTTGTAAGGCTAAAATTGCTAATGCACGGAAAGTGCTCCCTGTTCTAACCAATAATCTTTACAAATGAGATGAATGATCAAGTGTCAGGTGCAACCTAAAAAGTGGTGAAAACTCAATCATAGGGGCCAAGCAACATTAAGGGCCACGTCTGGAGACATGCCTGCTGTGAACATGATGACTGGACAAGGTCTTGCAAATCGCGCCGTGTCGGTTATTGAGTTTGGATCGGACCGAGTTTTAACAGAGCACTTTTGCCTCACGCTCGCCTTAAATTTGGAGGAGCTGGTCGTTCCCCTTAACGTGATGATATTGATCGGGAAGGAAACATAAATGTCCTATTAGGGAAGCCAAATTTTTGGAGCCAACCGCGCATGATGCTTTCTTCATGTTAGTCTCTGTTAAACAAGTTAAAAGTTCAATATCTGGTCTATAGAACAGGACGAATTTAGTTGAATGTTAAAAAAGTGTACCTGAATTGATCGGACTCTTACCCTAAAAATGTCATTTTAAGAATAACCAGTGAATTCTGACCAGATTATGTCCTTTTTTTTTTTCTTTTTTTTTTAAAGCAGAGCTCATAAGAAAAAGTTTCATAAAATAAAAATTAAAGAGGAAGTTTGAAATTTTGCTATTTAACTTGCAGATATGAGAAGGAAGACTTCCTTAGCAAACAGGGAAATACACTTTTGCTCAAGGCAACACATATTTACATAAAATATTAAGCCAAACACAATTAAATCAGGTGTAGATGCTGGAAAAAAATAGTGTATTTTAACATCAAAAAAGTAAAAATTTAAAAAATTATTATAGTGACATGTCAAAATCAGATTTTGCCATATCACTTTTGATGTATCAAGATATTTTAAATATTTAAGTATTTTAAGTGCATATTCAAAACAAACAGTTTTTTTTGGTGTACTTTTGCCATTTTAATAAAAATAATTAAAACACACACACGAGACACCTTGAATAACACACACACACAGAAATTGTTGTTTTAATAGATAACAGATCTGATCCAGTTATCATTAGCTAAATAAATTTGCAATAAAATGTAAAATAACAAAAGCATTAAAATGTTAAACTAAATTTCTTCAAATTCTTTGTCAATGCATTTGTCGAAAGCATAATCAGGCAAAAATTAGTTGTGCATAGCAACAAAAGCATTTAGAAAAGTATTGTAGGGGTTATTTCTATTAGACAATAAAACAAAATCGATAAAGACTTAATGCCCGAATCCTGCCCCAACTTTGGAGAGGGCCATGTAAAGATGTGTGTCTAACTGTACACGCATCTGATGTTCGGCTACAGGACTGCTGACAGTAATGACTGCTCCCTGAGAAAGGACAAGATCTACAGCAGCAGAAGGTGGGGGCCATCAGTTGGCACTTAAAAGGAAAGGGTAAAGAAAGCTAAAAGGAAATCATTAGCAGGTCTGGGGATCCAGTCTCAGCGTGAATCAATTCATTTCAAATTGCCCTGTACATTTGTGAAGAAGCACCCCTGATATAATAAAGGCCTAATAGACACTGATCCAATTGTGTTAGGTTGGTTTCAGATTCCTACAAAACAATGGTTTCAGAAGAAGAGAGAGGGAGAAAGAGATGGTAGTCGACTTTCTATATTAATTAACCTCTCTCGTGAATGTTTCCATGACATAGATGGATATCTAGGACGCTTTAAGAGCTCCGATTCAATGAAATTGCAACGTGGGTTTCCATGCAGTCAGATTCCTTTCAACTCCTGATGGCTTGATGCACAAAATGGTGTTTTTAATGTTTTATAATTAGATCTTAAAATGCCCTTCTAATTATGACAACTTCCGCTTTAAATGACCTTTACCGAGGGGAGCCCACTGAGAACAGCTGAGCATGAACCATGTGTGCACCAGAGAGCGAGAGTTCATCTAAAACAGCAGTATGAAATCAATTCTTACTGATCAACTTCACACCCACACGACACAGACATTACATACATCAATAAAGCTTTACCATGCTTCGTAAAGCAGCGTTTTAGCACACTTTTGCCTCCTTTTCATTATGATTTCTGGAAGATTTGATCTTCTATGGCTGCCCATAAAAAAGTACAGTTCACCTAAAAATGAACATTCCATTTCAACAAGGAAGAAATGTATTTTTATTTTTGATTGCTTTCAAAAATTTTTACACAAGCAATAAAAGTCTGAAACAGTGGAGTCTGAAACATACAAAAACCAATAGTTTTTTCCCTACAGAGGAAAGAAATTCATACTGCTTTGGAACGACACGAGGGTGAGTAAACGATGTCAGAATTTTCATTTTTGGGTGAACTATCCCTTTAAAATGTTCTGCTTGCCCCTTATCATAATCACAAAAATCTTAGCAGTCACTCCGATCGGTCTTCAGCATAACAGTGCGGTCTGTTTACGACTTTGAACTACTGAAAAAAAGTGCATGAAAAGGGAATATCTCAGTCAGTTATGCCTTTACCCATCTTCCTTATGCAACCAAATCCACTTTCAAAAGGTCACATTCGTGATAAATAGATATATGCAAAAAGAGCCATTACTGATGACAAAGTAGAGCGACACACATTTTCCATGTGCTGCGAGTGGATTGAGCGCAGAGACCCGCGATTACAGTGCTGATATTCAAATCACGGTGGAGGCAATTTTTTTATGAATGTTCTGAACTTTGACGACTTAAAGGTCACGGCGAATTTTAACATCAAAACAAAACAAAACAAAAAAATACAACGGATACAATAGCAGAGAAAAGGACAGTTGAGAGTTCTGTTATGCGATCTACAAAGGTTTGAAAATAAGTAAAGCCTTCAGGACGAGATTCAGAATCCAGGGTTCCCACATTTTTTTCCATGACTGCTCCAGTTGTTCCTGATGATTCATAAAAACTCACAAAGTCAGATTTTAGCCAAATAAACACTTCAGAATTAGGTTAAAAATAACTAAAAATCACACTTATGAATGTCCATGATATTTCCATGATTGTGGAAATCCTGTAAAACATTCTTAGTTATCAAATTCATCACATCAGCAGCATATCATGCCATTTCACTCTCACAGGAGTAACCGAAAATTAAATATAGCAACATATTGTAATATAAAGAAATATTATGAATGCATAAATGAATACATTTAAAACATCTTATGAAGCAGAATTTTTTTAAGCCTAATGTTAAGCAATTCGCATATTAAAAACGCACACACAAATTGATAACTTTTCAACTGGTTTACGGTGGCACTGACACACATTTGAACACACACAGATGCACATGCGCACATTAAACAGACGTTTGCCAGCAACTTGCCTCACTCAGCCCAGGCTAATCTGTAACACTAGCCTAACTAGTACTCAATACTTTCGATTACAGACCTGAAATATTTCCTCTTAACATGCAAATCAATAGAACACGGTAAAGCAGAGCATTTGCTGGAAACATTTCTGTTAATGTGGGGCAAATTTATCTTAATCGTTATTATTAACTGTTGGGAGATATGTCCAGCTTTCATGTGATCATTTGTTTCCGCTAATGAGAGAGCCAGAGCGGCTGTGGTGCCGGAATTACACATCCGACACACTTCACCGGCTCACCGAGGTGTTCGATATAAGACTTGTTCACAAAGCTAAAAGATGCTTAAAAGATTTTTGACAAAAAGCAAGTTTTGGGATGTTCATTTAATCTAATCTCCTCAGGGAAACAGAAAAATAAGTCGACTATAACCTGCTTAATAAAAAAAAAAGAAGTTATAATTAGACATGTAACAGAAAAAATGGAATCTTGAGGTTTTTTTTTTCCCTTTCTTCACAAAAAACATTTTAAAAGCGTAAAATGTGTATGTGTACGAGAGATTTTCATTATAAAGCGGAATTGTTCATATGGCTGATTTAATGTGTTTTTTTTTGGCCAAAAGTAAATTTAATTTAATATTGCTTAATAAATAATTACACTTAATAAAATAAACAGTAATCTCGTGGTCTAAGGGTCAATATAGTTTAAAAATGATTACTCCGTTTTTTTTTTTTTGGTCATTGTTTTTGGGCATTCTATGAAAAAAAAAAAGTGAAATATGTGTGTATGATAGAGAAAGAGACAGAAAGATGAAACTGTGGCCCCTGGACTCGGCAGTGAAGGGGAAAAAAACTGTACTTTGTCCGGCTCACCGCAAATATTCCAGCAGTAATCCAGTAATGGATACTTCCTCAGCTCCACAATTGGTCAAAATGTTTTCATACAATAATTTAATTCAGAAACACTTTTACAAAGCAAGAGTAATCAATTTTAATTAGTTGAATCCCCCCCCCCCAATTGTATAAAGTTTAATGTACTGCCATCGATCCTCTTTGTTCTTTAATGCAGTGCTGCTTTCCTGTAATTTGAGGCGTTTTTTTCCTCTACTTTTACAGTCAATGATGACATTCGGTGACAGGCCGTGCAAAATGTCTCCGAGTTGCAAATAAGCAGAGCGTAAACACACACACATACTCAAAGCCACTGCAATTCATAACAAAACCTGAGGGCAAAAAAAACCCAAACATCCGATTTCAAGACAATCCAAAGGAAACGGAGCACAAATTAATAGCAGCCTATCATGACTTAGTGGCACATCCTAATAACACGTTGCGATCCATCTCACCGATAAACACAAAGGCGGTCTTAAACCCGACGCTGGATCCTTGTCCTTCATTTTCAGAGACACTACCACCCTTCACATCCAATTAGCTAATTGAAGCAAAATGAAAACAGCACCAATGGCAACAACGCCGCACTCGTGTCCAACCCGCACAATGCAGGGTTTATGGAGGCGAAGGAAGAGCCTTCTTGTCAGCTACGACGGCCATAACCCTGACGAGTGTCTTCTCTCTCCTCTTCAGACGCCCACATACCCATAATCACACACACATACACACAAAATCAAAGTGTACAATTTTGTGCCAACATCTCTCACGTCAAACTAGCTTACAGACGTAATAGTACGTTGACAATTAAAAGGAAAATGTGCTCGCTGCTGGTTAGTTGATTAGGCATAAGCACAATATGACACTGAAAGAGGACGGCCACGACAGCGGCAGACAGATTGTGACATTCCGGTGACATTATCATCTCACGACGGCTTGCATTCAATAGCTTATTGCATGTTGCGGATCAACAGTTTTGCGGTCTTGAAAAAGGTGAGGAATTGGTGGTGTGACCCTTTTGCTCGATGATCCTCCTCTAAATTAATCTGAGAGTGGCGGAGATGGAAACAACTTGATGTTGACTCGAAAAATGATGTGTCAAGCATAACAAAAATGCACGGTATGGAAGATACAGCTATATAGAAGGAGGTAAAAGGCAGAGAAAGTTTAAAGAAGTAAGATCAGACAAGGAAAGAGACAAAGACAGGGCACCTGGCCTCCCACGGCTCTCTGGGTACATCTCAGAAGATGAATACCACCATCTACTGGCTTCAAAGGGAAGATCAGCAACAACAGGGCTCGTTCGAAGGAACCGACAGGCCTCCCCGGCTGTGTGATAGTCAGAGCTGTCAGGAACAATTAGATGACAACGGAGCTTGCATTTAAAGAGATACTCAGACCACAAATAGGGTCACATGACCGAGAAGAGCATTAAGTGTTTAATTCACCAGTGAGATTAAACCTTCTTCAAACCACAGCAGCACGGAAAACTAATAAAAAAAAAAACAATTCAGGTTTCCAGTTTTAATTTAGGGCATCAGAACAAACTGGAACATTTTAATTATCATAGTGACTGAAATTGCATTTTAAAAAAAGCTGTTTTGTTTTGCTTGCAAAATGATTTGGAATGGGGTAGAAAATAAAAGCGTGGCAGAGTGATTTATGCTTGTTGACTCATATGGAGAATTGCTGTTACTCAACTGAAGCCACAGAATCTGAGAAATGCTTGTCTGCGAGAATAATCGTACATTTCTAAAGATTCAGCCAGAATGTACAGGTTTTACTGCATAATTGCCCAAAGCATGTCTGCGGTATGATGGTGCCACCCAGCCCTGTTCTCAAACCTGCATATAAATCAGATCAGCTTGCTTAAAAACCCTCTTGACCCTGCCCAAGCAACAATAACCATGAAAAACACCAAAACACAATGGAATGAACAAGCGGAGATCTGATCACACGCAAGAGTTCAAACTAGATTGACAGATCAGACTGGCTTTCAAAGGGAAGTTTCATCCAGAATTTTCATCCTCTTGTCATTCAAAACATGTTTGACTTAGTCTTTATTCTGTGGAACACAAAAGACGATGGTTTTGTCCAAGCTACGAAAGTCAGTGGTGTCCAAAACAATACTGAACCTCACTGACTCATTGAGATAAAAAACAGACAGGGTGAGGGTAAACGATGTCAGAATTTTCATTTTCTTTAAACACAGTAAACAGTATTGAACACGTTGGTTATTGCAATCTAGAATTGCTTTGTTGCAGTATCAGATGCAATATGTGCTCAATACGTGAGACTCTACGTGAGTCTTTGCTGTGCCCGGAGGTGACCCGCAATGGCTTTATGGGGCATGAGGATCCAGACGTGTGTGTGTGGTTGTGTGTGTGAGTGTGAGTCCTGCTCCAGTGTCACAGCATGGCGTGTTGGAGCCCAGGGGCTGCGCTGGCAGGCCACTCACTGACAGACACACACCTGCTCTGACATTTCCTGCCGACCTTGACTGAGAAAAACACATGACAATACCTCTCCGCGTAGTCCCTCGGGACTGTTGTCCTCCTCTCTTGCTCTCTCCCCAACTCCTTTAAAGGAATATTTCATGCAAAAACTACAATTATGTCATTATTTCCACCTCATGCAAAATCACCATGTGTAGAATTGTTTTTCAACAGCTTTGCATACAGCTTATTGAATCAGAATTCAAAAATCTGTTTTACAACAACACACTACCGTTCAAAAGTTCAGATCCAGGGTCGTTTCTGAAAAAAGTCTCCTATGCACACCGAGGCTGCATTTATTTATACAAAAATACAAAATAATACTATTACAATTTAAAAATATGTTTAGTATTGTTGAATATTTGAAAATGTAATTTATTCCTGTAATGCAAATCTGATTTTCAGCATTACTCTAGTCTCTAGTCTACTTTTATTAAAAGAAAGTTTGAAAGAACTGCATTTATTTTAAATAAAATTCTTCTGCAATATTATAATTGTCCTTACTTTCACTTTTGATTCATCATTTTTTTTCTGAGTTCTTCAGTGCCCATTTACTGTAATTGCATGGGGGAAAGAAAATTAACTGTACATTCTTCAAAATGTATCCTTTTGAGATCCTAGAAAGAACGTCATGCAGCTTTTGAATCAAGATGAGAATGAGTAAATAATGATTTTTCATTTTCAGCTTGAAGAAAATATAGCAACAATAGAAGCAAGTCATATAATTAATACTACACAAAAAGGCTGCTGACAACTCTCATCTCTTCCCAAACTCTTTCACGACCAGCTTCTCCACAGAAGTGACCGTCGCTGATTAATCAGGCAGCCCACCCAAAACGTGACATGTGCCACACTTATTGCTATCCTGAGTGTTAAGGCTTGTCCGTCATTCTCTTGTTGTCACAACACTAAAAGCCCTCGGGCCGCTAGTCCAGGTGTTTGGCAGGGCTGCCAGCAGCTAGCAGATACATGCGGGTTCCTGTTTCTTGCTGTTTTTGTGACTTGTAAGAAATGTTAATAATACAGCACTAATCTAAGATTGGGCCCGTGATGATACACAAAGATTTAAAAAAAAATGGTGGTTTATATGGATACATGCGAGTCCTCAGACGGACAGTGAAGTATTTTTTGGCTTGTATAGCATACCTGACTCAACACTGCACTTACTAGAGCCCAGAGGCAACTGCGATTTTATATAAACAAGTTCAAGCAGCGCCTTTGCCCTTCCGAGACCTATAAAATGCATAGTTACAGGCACTCAGAGGGGATTTACTTTGAGAGAAACAGGTACAGATCTATAATAGTCTCTAGCAGCCCCTAGTGCTCACAAAAGAGGCAGCAACAGGTGCATATGAGCCCTTATATTAATTACACAACAACTTCAACTGCTATATTTTTTTTTAGGTATTTAATGCTATAATTTTCTATACCTTATTACCATTTTCCGCACCTTTCTGTACGTTTACAGAGCTCATTCACTCCATAAGAACTTTTATATGCCATAATGCAGCTCACTTGACTGATTCCTGATTGGCTTGTTAAATCTGTAATCTCCCAGCACCACACAGAGAGAAACAAGAAGCCTATTAGCATCTTCTCTACATTATTTTTCATCAAACTGGTTAAAACTGACACATATTAATTAATATCTATTACTCGTTTTTTTCCCTTTGAGGGGGCAAGATGTTGGGTTTGAAGGGGGGCGGGCAATTAGTTGAACAAAATAATCAAAATAGTGTATTTGAACGAGCGCTGATGAATGTCCCACGCCGTCCCATCTCAGAGAGCGAAGTGCAATATATTCTTGCTGTCACGTTCTATTAAACAGCTATTACAGTCTTGATAGAACTATTAGTCACTTCATTATTAATAACATTAATGTATTTACATTTTAGTGTACATGCCAGTTTTCCAGCAATAATTTATGAAGTCGACTTCAAATATTTCATAATGTTCCTCCATCTGAGCCTTTTTGAGCTTATTATTGATTGTGAAAACAGACTGAATTTTTATGTTCTCTCTCGGCCGACCTCACTCACTTTCTTAATGTATTGGCGAGGGGGCCTCTGCATTAAGAGACTGAAACAAAGTGCATTTACATCTGAAGCATAACTTCATAATTTACATTCCAACATTTATTAGAGGTGACAAATGAGTGTTTGGTCCACTCGCGCTTTTCCACAATACAGCACTTATTCAATCCGCATAAATTACGGCGCGGGATTGAGAGTGCTGGGGCAAATGATTCTATTACATTTATGCGATGGTACACGCGTGTGTGCCCGCGGAGGTTATTCGAGGGGCGGGCGTCCTGTTTATGAACTAATCCATAAAGTGACTACCTACAATCAGAATAAAAAGTGTGGAATAATGTATAAAAGGCTGTGCATGCAGGCTTGTATGGGAATTCTGTTAAGGGCAGAGCAAAGAAGACTAGAGCAAATTAAAGTACCATACAGTACACTGGAGGAGAAAACTAGAGTAAGCACAATGGACAAGAGTACAGTACACTAGTGTAGATTACAATGAAGTAAAGCAGACTACACTAAACGACAGTAAAACAGACAACACTGGAGTAAAGTACACTGGGTCAGGAGTTTTCAAACTTGTTGATGCCAAGAAAATTCTTCTGCATTTATACTGTGTTTCGACAATAAAAAAGTTATTAAATAATTGCCATTATATTAAAGCAAATTTTTCATGCACCCCCCAGCAGAGAAGGTGCAATAATAATGAAATGGTGCAATAATCTGGCATGTTAACATTTTGTATTTTATACTGAAGTTCTATACATAAACAAATTAATAAATAAAATAAATAGCACCCCCTTGTGGTTCCCTGTGGGTTATTTAACCCCAGTTTAAAAGCCCTAGACTAAACTTCAGTAAAGTACAGCACAGTACTCTTACAATAACAGACAAGTCTAAGCTGGTATAGTAGAGTAAGATACCATGGAGTGAACTCGAGAAAAGAACAGTAGATTACCTAAGTGATTCATTACACGTACTTCTTTTCAGCACATTGCCGTCTTATTGCATCTACTGAATGAGAAGCAGGGGACAATCAGAGGGTCTTTGACAAGCCTTTCTGTCTTACTGGAAGAGATTTTTTCCAACACCTTCAAATCAGGCCAGATTTTAAAAGTTTTATTATACAAGAAATGAACATTAGCCATAGCATTCAAAAGCAGATCATAGCAAACCCATGCGCTCCTAAACACAACTCTGGCCCAAAGTCTCAGTCGTGATTAAACTGCCTCGCCCCATCCCATGTTAATATTCCAGCACCGATAACCACTATAAGTCAGCGTGTAATGTTAAATAATTATAGAGAGGAGCATTTCAGCAGTGTAGTTACAAATGCACCATGGGAATCCTTCCATTTAAACAAATAACGGGCGCTGCAGGGGAGTTGGCAGATGAATTAACAGCTAATAACTTACTGCGCAGGCAGATAAAGAACAGTCCCAATGTGTCAATTACATCGCATTTTTCTCTGATTTCTAGACTTCCAAACAATCGCGCACTTCAAAGAGGTACATCTAGAAAAATTTGGCTTTCGCAGAGCACCCTGGAGATGCTCTTTTCCGTTTTGCCTTATTCATTTGATCAAACGCTCACAGAAATCAGAGAAGCCGCTGTCAGCGCTAGGCATTTCCAAACGAAACGCTGCCTGCCGGTCGGTCCTCCTGACAGATCCTGGGAGTCAGAAACACTGGGCTTTAGTCTTACTCCTGTTCATTAAAATCTCAGGGACAGGGCCTGCAACAAAAAAGATGCTGACATATCAAAGGCTCTCTGTACCTGCATTACCATAGTCATTTACTTATTAAAGCAGAGATGTTTCCTGTCAATCAGGGGGCCATCATGTCTCCTCATTTGCAGCGGAAAAACTGGCATAATTGCTTCTTAGACTAATCAACACAACTTGGAGTAATTATGCCCTGAAAGTGACACTGGAGGCAGAGGGGGACGTGTGCATGTGAAGGCAGTCGCTGATTCGACCTGATCGTCAGTCATATGGCGAGTCTCTCTCTTTCCATCACATGCTATACTACTCTTCATATCTGCCGCCAAGGAGAACCTTCACATCAAACGGAAGTAATTACAAAGCGCAAGCCAAACTGGTGTCACAGATCTCCTTCCATGCTCTTTAAAAACACGGCTACGCTATAATTAAAATCCTGTCATATTTCCATCATCGTGTCGGGCGAATGTATAATAACACAGTTCGGCAGGCTACAGCAAAACGAGAAATTACAGATCTGTACATGCCATTCTGTTAGCATTAATATATTTGCCGAGATTTTACAAATTACGGCGCAAGTATAAATTATGTTTTATTGATTTCTGACTGATCAAAGAGTTCAGTTAAAGTCTGCCTTCAATGCGGTTGGCAAACTGCGGCCGTCAGAAGGAAAACGCTGGAAATAAACCACGTGTTCCCAAGGCAGTGTGTCCCAACCTCATCAGGTCACCGAGCAATGTGAAAGGAGGACAGTGTAACGTTAAACTATGTCATACAAAATTAATCTAGACACATGGAAGCAAAAGGAGCAGAAGGAGAGAAATACTCGCTGACAAACAGAGACGCACATCATAAAAGAGGATTTAATTAAGGAACCTTGGAGAACTTAATGGGCTATAACCCACAATTTCCTAAATTCGAGACATTCTCAGTCATTTTGACAGGCCGTAAAAGGAAATAAGATGAAGCAAGTGGTATTTGGCTTGGAAGATCTTGGCTTTGAGAACAATATGACACAGACTGTAATGTTTAACAGGCTAGATGTCAACACAATTTCCTAACAAACATTCTCTGCGGTCAAACTGAAGAGAAACTTTAATTACCAGCTTATGCAGGCAAACACAAAAACTATCATGAAAGCTTGTGTCTGAAGAGTGGCAAAGCCTCGTTCTGATGAAATAGGCGGTCATCGGAAGAAATGGACAAATAACCAGAGACACTGGTGACCTAGTCAGTTTAAATTGTTTTCCTTGAGCTGATAGCTTTGAGTCACCTGACAACTCTTATGAATCGTCCCACAGGAACACCAAACAAACAAAATGCTGGATGTCAGAAACTACAGCTGAAGTTAAGAAACTACAGCCAATAAAAGAGACAAAAGCAGCTCATGCAAGTAGGGTCCTAAAATTTCCTGAATGCAGAAAACATGGACAGAATTGACCTATCAGTAAGCCCCTCCCCTCAAATGCAGATGAGCCAATGGCAGTCGAGTATCAGTTGCACGGGGAGTGGAACTTGAACATGTGTAGGTTTCAGCAGCATAAAGACACATTGGAAGATCGCAACATTTTTATGGTGTTTATGCTTAAAAAAATGGAAAAACGATGTGCCTGGGGTACTTTTAACACTATTTCCAGTTATCCTGAGAGAATAAGCAATCAAATTTATTTTATTCTATTTCCTAATCCCAAACAAAACAGAGCTAAATGTCCCATCTTGTCCTTTAACAAGGTATCTCTGGCTAAAATTAGCAAACGTTTAAGTTAGTGAGTTCATACGAACCTAAATAGCGGACTGTTCTCGTGTCTTGTACAGTGTAGGGCAAAAACACATAAACGAAGGTCTACATTTCACTGTCTCTTCATATTAAACTAGTTTACATGTAAATAATTGAATTGTTTGCTTCAATTACATGAATTACATTTCGTCTGCTATACATGAACAGTGTCGATCCAAGATGTTGTCATCCGTGATCGTGACAATGGTAACATGAGACTTCGCCCGCTTGTATTGTGATCTGTAAAAGGTTGATTCCAAATGAATACCCACAATATTTATTTTCATCTGGCGAATGAACACGCACACAAACACACAATGCTTGATGAAAAAAAACTATTTAAAAAAAAATTGTAGTTAATATTTGCATCATTTATGATTTATTTTATCCACCTGTGACCCACCCACAAATAATCAGGATGCATTTTTTTTTTATTACACGACCCGTGAATTATCCGCAGCACCCGTGGATATAACCATGACCAAACTGTTTTGTTCTTTCAGTAGTTTAAATGTTTCCATTGATTTTTTTCTCTTTACTCTACTGGACAGTGAGTATGTTATTATGTGTTACATCAGACTTCTCCATGTTGGAGTTTAAATGCTTCTATTTATTTTGTCCTCACTCTAACACTGGACAATATTGTTCAGGTAAACCTAATACGTTGCATCAAACTACTCCAATTAGTTCTTTTAGGAGTTTAAATAATAATTGTTTTATTAAATGTTTATTTTCTTCTCCACAGTATAACTATATTTGCAGCATTGTTGTTTTGTGCTGTGTGTGGTTGTTTCTGTAGATGTTAAAATAACAGCATCATCCGCAGTTCTAAACTTGGTGCAGTCGTATATCCGGAGAGAGAGAGAAAGCGCACAGAGCTGAAAGGGCCTGAATGGAGCGCATTTGGCTTTTAATAAAAATATAAGAAGATATAGAAGAAATACACTTAAAATGGTGCTGCTGTCCCATGGATGCCATCCGCCTTTTGAGTATTGGTTATTTAAGGATTAAAGACTCGAGTTGATTTAAAAATTTGTAATTTTTCCTTGAGTTGGAGTCAAGTCTGAAGTCTATAATAATGCGACTTGAGTCCATTATTATTAGTTATTTATGTAGATTATTTATGTATGTTATTTAACTCCACAAAATGGTCTCAAATGTGTGGATCTCACTTTCTATGCGTACCATCATTGCACTGTTGCACCTTGACAGTAATCATTAGGAGGCGACAGTCACTATGATGTAACATAATAACATGTTTGGAAACATATCTTAAACTCTTGATGCTGAGATCAGTTTAGCTGATAGTTTTTTATGCTGATATCTTTGAATTTTGACTTTACCTAATGTCAAAAGACTTTGGCAAGAGAAACATCAAAAGAAAGCAGCAAGATCTGATATCAGTAAAGAAAAGACCCCTTTAACAGATTGTAAAGCAAAATTCACACACACACACACAAAAGAAGAACATTAAAAGAAAAAAAATGGGCTTTTCATGTGGGAAGATGTCCGGCCATAAATCTGTTGAATTTGGCCTCAGGGGGACCGGCTCCAGAAATCTGGTCCAACGGCACACATGAGACCAAAACCACAATGTAAAGAAATCTGGGCGCCACTCGACTTTATCTGCTCTGCCTTTTCAAAGTGAACCAGAAAAAAATACATATATGACCGACATCAAAACTAACCGTTTACAGTTATGGAAACTACTATAAAAGAGGCTAAATAACACAGTCATTCAGACTAGTGTCATAGAGTCAGGCCGAAAACAAATGAGGATTGGAGAGATGCCATTTCACGGTTCAAATGCAAAACTGGGATTTCTGGTTTGTGTCATCCCTCGGTCATTTAATGAGCATTTCACAGCAGTAAACAAACACATTCAGTAGGGGACTTTACAGATGGAGTTTTGAAATTATACACACTGGGGCTTGAAGAGGAAGCCAGGTCTCATCTATTCACCTCTAATCTGGTAAATTGAGTCAAAAAGAAGGACTGAAACAGGAGAACGAGTCGAGCCGAGAGCTGTAAACACATTTTCCGAAGCCGCTGATCTGCAGACTTCAAGCATGCACGATAAATCTGACGTGAAATCATAATTATAAAAGCAATTAGCTGACCCTTTGCCGCTCGTCCTTGGAAGTGACAGTGAGAATTCATACAGAGCCCGTTCAAGGCGGCTGGGACAAGGTTGGTGGGGGGCGGAAAAGTGCAACACAGCAACAATAAAACCGCAGGCCTTTCCTGTATCATTAACCACAAGCTCAAACAGCTCAGGACAAGACAGTGCCAATTGCAACAAGACTAAATAAACTTCCACATCTCACACAAACACATGTGATTTGAGGTCAGTAATTCCTCAACCTATTTATACATCTCCAAAATGCATCTGTATGAGCATATTAGTAGTTTCAGCAAATATTCTTTTTTTTGGGGTCAGATATTCGGACTTATTTTTACCTTATGCTTTATATTGACTTTATAATTATATATATATATATATATATATATATATATATATATATATATATATATATATAATTAAATAAAAATTATGTTTTCAGTGTCACTTTGATTAACTAATAAATTGTATTATATAGAATTTCTATATATATTTTAATGTAATAAACATAATGCATAAACATAATGCATATATATATATATATATATATATATATATATATATATATATATATATATATAAAATACAAAATTCAGTTTTCAGTGTCGCATTGATGAACTAATAAATTGTATTATATAGAATTTTTATATATTATATATTAATTTTTTTAATTAATATATTAATTTTTTATATTAATTATTTCTGTTTTTAGTGTCACATTTACCTAAATAATAAAAATTTTATTTTATTTCTTTTGGTACTTTTTTTATTTAAACTATTTATTTGTTAAATTAAAATTTGATATATTATGCTGATTTGGTTCTCAAGAGACACTTATCAACGTTGAACATTTTTTCAGGATTTTCTGATGAACAGAAAGCATTTATTTGAGACTGAAATCTTTTGTAACATTATAAATGTCTGTAATTTGTAAATCAAATTTGCCTTTGCAAAAAAATAATACTAATAATTAAAAAATGGAAAAAAGCATTGCTTTCTTTAAAAAAAATGTTAACTGACCCTTTTGGAATTTTTGCAAGGTATATGTAAATAAGGGTTTAGTGCAGACAGCATGGTCTTCTTCCATCCAAAACATAGACGCATAGAACAGGAAAAAGACTGGGCACCGATACTTTTGGAAATTATTAGGGCCGCTCCGATCACGATTGGCCAATCATTAATGCACATCTCGTCAGTAAAGCCGGTTCTCTAATCAGCGGTAAATTCCCTCAGGTGCGTGATTTCACATAGAGCAGCTGTTACTACACAGAGCCATTGTTAACTGAGAAGATGCACAAAAAAAATGCTGAAAATGAACGTGGATTTGCGCATCTTCTCAGTTAACAACGGCTCTGTGTAGTAACAGCTGCTCTATGTGAAATCACGCACCTGAGGGAATTTACCGCTGATTAGAGAACCGGCTTTACTGGCGAGATGCGCATAACGATTGGCCGATCGTGATCAGAGCAGCCCTAGAAAGTATGTTCTGCCAAGGTGTGCTGCTTCAATCAACACAGTCAGATCTGATCAGAATGAGAGACCCCTCATTTGCCCACTCATCGCCACCTAGTGACCATCATTCCCAACAATCATGGAATATCTCTGTGGCCCATAACTCTCCTTTACTGCAGACAGCTCCAATAAAGGATTACAATTACAATTAAAGTAATGAGCAAAGGGGGGCAAAAAAGAGAAAAGTCCGAGGATGGATCCCCAGGCAAATTAAATTGCAGCACAGTTTGAAAGTGAGCACAGAGTAAGTCTTTTGGGTTATTACTGGCTAACCACCCCTCATTCCCTCAATAATTAACTTTTAAGTTTCGCAATCAGGAACCAGAGAAATTGAAACAAAAGTCGCAAGTCCCAAAATGTCAACAGCGACCAATAGATCAAACCTCACCTATAATGAATGCTCATGGCGGATCACCTATACTTTCTACCATCTGTGTTATTTTAAACAAATCCCTGGAAAGTGGAAGCAAATTTCAAAACCAACATTTGCGCAACAGATGTGTCTCTAATGCCCAGAGGGCAAGAGGCAACAGCAAGATGTATGATATAAAGAAAATAATGTAAATGAGCACCAATTTAACGCAATGGCCAAATTCAACATTGGCATCTCGTCAGGCAGACCCCAATTCCTAGGCTTTGGGGGTGTTGTTTCTTTTTTTCCAGCGTTGTGGTGATAGCAGAGGGGCTCCGGAAATTCAGAGACTGCCGAGCCAAAACAGATCACTTCAAAGCGCCTTATTTAACGCTTGCTAAATTTTTCATCACAGTTGCTTAATATCCTGGGGAAGGGGAGCTTTTGAAGTTGCGGCGAGAGCGGGATGTTCTTCTGACAACTTTCCTTTTTTTCCTCCCCATCCCTCCTCCTTTCACCTCCTCCCTCTGCTCCTGCCTCCCTCGCTCTTTCCACAGGAGGCCAGTGATATTTGGGGCGCACGGTGGAGCCCCAGCGGGCAGAGCGAGGATGGGAGCGCGTCCCGTGGAGCTGGCAGTTACCATGCCAACACGCTGAGCGTTACAGTCACTGGCGGTAGATCGCAGGAGGGTACCGCAAAACACCACTGGAGGGAAAGATATTTAACCTTTCACACACCTTTGAGGCAGAAAGCTCACCACAGAAGTCTAAAAGGCAAACAAGAGAGCTGACAAACATGGCTCTCTGACAGCCTGAGGGGATTTGTTGGGTTGATGTTTAACTCCTCCGAGCCTGAGTATATGGTTAAAGCTTTGGCTTTTACTGCTACATGTAAATTCAGGCATGTTACTTAGATTGGAGTTTATAATATAATTAATGCACGGACTGATGTGCCTATGGTTGTGACTGTCAGGTGTGTAGACTGGGAAAAAGAAAGAGGAAAGAGGACAGGAAAGGAAAAGGAAGAGGGACAGGGAACAAAGGGAAAGGACAGGGAAAAGGTAACAGAAATGGAAAGGAAAAGGAAAAAGGAAATTGAATAAAAAAATAACAAAGGAGAGAAAAAAAATTATAAAGAGGAAAATCTCCATGGAAAGGCAAATGGAAATGAAAGAGAAAAGTAAAGAAATAAAAAAGTTATAAGACTAGGAACCAAAAAAGGAGAAAAAAAGGAAATTACAAGAAAAGGGAAAGGACAAGAAAGGGAAATGCAAAAGTAAAAGTGAAGGCAAAAGGAAATGAAAGTGAAAAGAAAAAGAAAAGAAAACAGGAAAGGGGCAAGAAAAAGAAAGAACAGACAGAAAAGTAAAGGAAAAGGATAATGAAAGGGAATGGGAAAGGGAAAAAGACAAGGAAAAGACAATGGGAAATGTAAAGAAATGAGAGGAAAGTGAAATGTAAAGGGACAAGAAAATGAAGGTGAAAATGGAAAAAAAGGAACAAAGAAATTAAATAAACAAGAAAAAGAAGAGGTAGAAAAGTAAATTGAAGACAAAAGTAAAAGAAATTAAAAAGAAAGGGAACAGGAAATATACAAATATAAAAGCAAAGACAAGGGAAAGGGAAATATACAGACATTAAAATCAAAGTGAAAATGGAAAGAAAGGGCAAAGAACAATATCTAAGAAAAAGAAATGAAGGAAGGAAACAGAGAAAGGAAAGAACTGAAAGGAAAGGAAATGAGAAGAAAGGAAAGAAAAGGAAAAAGTGAGGGGGTGGTTGAATAAAGAAATGATGAAGTAGGGCGCAGTGTGTGGGAGAGGGACAGGCCAGGAAGGACAGTCCCTGGAGGCGAGAGCTCAACCCTGAACGGGACTGGTACTGGCTTTGACTGACAGGCCAGAGTGCAGCGCAGGTCCAAACCTGCTCCAGCTCAGACTCCAGCCAGAGTCGCCTGCCACCGAGGAGCAAGGGCCGCCCATCCGGCGAGGTGAGTCAGAACCTGTTAACGTGACTGGTGTCCCCAGCCTGACACCCCGGCACTCGCGCTCAGAGCCTCCCTCCAGCCCTGCCGCTATTCCCCTTCCGCTCATCCACATCAAATCCTTTCAGACACAGATTTCAATTATTCACCCCATCCAAATAATGCCTTGTGACATGAATTATCCAGAGCTGTAATAATCCACTTAACTGGGAAAGAGCAGCTCATCAAAAAGAGAAAAGCAGAGGAAAAAAAGGGGGACTTGTCAAGCAGTTAGAAAGCCAAGAAGCCTTAATAATCAACATTTTTCCCCGCTGTTAAGGACAGTGCTTTGAGCATGGCTAGATATCATTCATAGCGGAAAATCACATCACAAAAAACCGCACAATACACAGCCTAATTGTCCAATGATAGTAAATGCGCCATAGATAATCCAAGAACTTCCTAGTTTAAGAGCAATAAAATAAAGAGAGCAGTTCTGCTACCGAGGACGAGTGAGGATTACTCAAGTTCATATCCAGGCTGTTCAATAAACCGCCTGCTAACAAATCATATACTAAATGATGGTCAAAGATAACCACAGTCGATGACATCTTGGACATGCTGAAAAGTACATTCTATCGTAGGTTACAGTTCAAAAAGATTAGGGTTGGTAAGATGTTTTAATATTTTGGAAAAATGTTGCTCACCAATAATATTGTGCAATATTATTATTACAATTAATTTATATCCTTGAATTACTCCAGTCTTCAGTGTCGCAAAAACCTTCAGAAATCATTCTAATATGTTGATTCGGTGCTCAAGAAACATTTATTATCATTATTATTATCAATGCTGAAAACAGTTGCGCTGTTTAATATTTTTGTGGAAACTTGTGGATATTTCTTTATTTGATTCATAGATAATTTTACAAAAAAGTTTTGATGAACATTTGATGAACTATTGATATCTAGATACACGTTTACTTTGCATTTCATTTGACAGAATCATAATTTCTATTCATTTTCCACAGAATTGCGTGATCTGATTAACAACTGATTAACAGCTGCTTACAGTGCTGTCTCTGTATGGTTTTTTTTCTGTCTCAGTCCGCAATCGCTGTTATGACTCAGTGGAAACTCATTTGCTGTTCATGTCATTCATACATGATTATATTCATAACCCGCCCTGTCTCTTCCGATCACAAGCTTCTCCTAAACTTCTACATTCTGTTCTGTCCACAACAGACCCTGAGAAACATTTAAACACTCAAAACATGAAGCTAATAAACACACAATTACGATAGTATAAGATTTGTTTGCTATCATTATGACAATTGTAGCTCTGATGCATGTTACCCTGCTGTGCTTATATTTCATGATGTAAGAAAATGTTTGGTTACTATAAAGGCTCTTTTATGATAAAAGTACATTGGGATCAATGTGATGAAGAGGTTTTATGAAATAAAAAATTTAAAAGCTGAAATGTTCTACCTGTGTATGTCCAGTCTAGATAGCTTTAATGAAATCTAATGTTTATGTTCAACTATGCTGTAAAAGGCCCCAATTTACCTGTTATGCTGTATTTGATAATTGTTCAACAAGTTAGCATTTTGTAGAATATGCTTGAACCTGATACTTATAATTTGACCAATTAATTATTAGAACGCCTATATACACTGCGTGTAAATAGGGTTTACTTCTGCCGGAGAAAGCAGGTAAAACAAAAAGCAGAACAATACCCATTTTGCTAACAATGCTTTTCTGTTTTATTATACACATATGGTAATAATAATGTTAATGCAAACCCATTCATTAACAGTCTGTTTGTAGTGGTATAAAACGGGTGCAGGTTAGTCAGACTCACAGTCCCTTACCAGCGCGTCTCTTGGAGGCGCTTCTTCTCTGGCCGCAGCAGCGTTCTGAAAGAGAACAGACGACTTGTGTTACAGCGCCATCTAGTGGCAGAATCGATGGCATACATATGAGTATATTACAGTGCAGTATTTGACACTACATGACAGCTCTAACCAAAGAAAAGGGCATTTAACGTTATTCTGTGTCACAATCCCGAGCTAGAAATGCACACTACCATTCAAAATATTTTTATTTTGTTTTTGTTTGTTAAAAAAAAAAAATACAGCAAGGATTGTATTAAAAATGACAAAGTAAACATTTAGAATGTTTAACTCAAGTTCCACTAACCCTGACTGTCTATACACTGTAATACAATTCTTGACGGACTTTAGAGTTTACTGCATTGCTGATTACTGTAATACTCCTGCCTTTATCTTCATTGTGCAGTTGCACTAGGCTTGGAGTTTCTTCAGTTTCTTCACTGATTTGGTTCTCATAAGTGCATGATACCATTTGTTAGATCCACTTTAGAGCACTAAGTAAGCCTGCAAGGTTCCTATTAGGATATTTAATTTACTAATTAGCTATTCAGTTGACTCTGTTAAGAAAAATGTACTTACTGTCAACGTAATGTATTAGTCTTCTGTAAGCAACCTTGGGCTAAATGTTAGGCTTAAGGACACAGTACAGGTTATATATCAGCATTGTAATGTTATGGGGTTTTTTTTAACAAGATTATTTTTGTTCAAAAAGACTGCTTTTTTTTTATAAAAGCTGAAAAATATTGCAATTATTATATAATTATTGAAATATTTTATTAATTCAAAATAATTGTTCGCCATTTTAATATAATTTTTTTGTGTGTGTTATAGCAAAGCTCTAATTTTAGTGTCTATGCTACAACATCTGCTATGTATGAGCTGCAGATTGTCAAAACCTGATTGTAACTAAAGGCATTTAATTACTCCCAAAAATAGGCCAAATATCAGCACACTGATTTTCTCTAGGCTGGTTTACACTGCAAACACTGCAAACATTCTGAAGCTGGCAACAGATTTATTGTAACTGTCATTTTCACACTACACACCGACAGGGTTTGACACGCTGATTGCAATGGTTCTCAACTTCAGAATACAGGCCAGACATCCTCAACACACTTTCAAAAAAACTAATTAAAAATAAGCATATCTAGAACAATCATAGCATTCGTAGGTTTCTTATGCAAGTACTTATGAAAAACGTATGTTTCCATTAACAGTATTCAATAGAGAAAAATGCACAGGAATTATCATGCATGATTCACATCCTAACCTTAAAGTGGGGGTGCACCGAAATTTCGGCCGCCGAAAATTTTTGGCCGAAATGGCATTATCGGTTTCGGGCCGAAATAAAAAAAACAGCCGAAAACGTAAACCGAAAATTAATGTCACCGCCCCTCTCATCCGTGCGCAAGCGCTTAGGTTTCACTCACGGTCGAGCTGTTATCACGCGTCTGCCTATCAAAGATTAAGCATGTCAAAGGGCTGTCACAATCAAAAAAAGCTTGTCACAAAAGCTGCACAATCGATCGGACCAACCAACACAAGTTTCGAAAACGAAAATAGGGAATCGATTTTAACGGCCTTCTCTCGGAGCGCGTCCAGCTCGTCACTATACGCTCGCAGCGAACGCGCGTCACACAGCAACTGCAGGTTCTGACACACACACACACACACAGCCTATTAGTGCATAATATCAATGTAGCCTTCAGTAATGTTTTTCATTGATGTTATGGCAGTCCACATTGCTGACTTGTGCGCGTCTCAAGCGCCCTCTTTACCTTCGCCCTAATGCCTGTTTAGTTGTCGGTGGATTTGCCTATATTTGGCGTTGAAAAACGGATCAACGCCAAATATAGGCAATTTACTAACGATTCAATGAACACTTTGCCTATGTCTCAAAAATCGAACAGGATTTTCTTTTCACAAAAGTGACAGCCCTATACGAGAGGACACCAAAGTTGCAATATGTAGCCTAGCATTTGTTCTGCCAAAATCTCCAAAATTGTGGTTTTTCTTTGCACAATTTTTAAAAAACTATTTTATTTGATGGAACATAAAACTTGAAGAATAATTATTATTTATATTTATTGTTAAAAATATTTTATGTTTTGTTATGTAACTTTTAATAAAAGTTTGATTATTATATTGTGATTTTTCAATTCAGATCCATTAAATCCAAGCAATATATATATACGTTTTTAAAAGAAGCCATTTTCGGCTTCAGTTTCGGTTTTCGGCCAAAGGCATCCTAAATTTTCGGTTTCGGTTTCGGCGCATAATTTTCATTTCGGTGCATCACTACCTTAAAGCTGAGACATTACACTAATTACAAGAATACAAGTCCCAAAATGAAAAGTCTGTCATTAGTTGAGAAAAATAAAATTCAAATCATGGAAAAAAGATGCATTGGAAATGAATAGTGATTGAGGATGTCATTCTGCCGATCATCAGGACTTATGTCCCAATTAAAATATAATGAAAGACTGTTATCTCTTTAATTCATTGTTGATTTATTTAGACATTTTAAGCTGTAATAATTAAAAGTATTTTAAAAAATTAAAATTATGAGTCAGATTTAAAATTTTAGAAGATAAAGATGAGTAAAGAAAAATATAAGTAATAAAGTTTAAGTAGGGTATTAATAAGAATGAATGTGATACATTTTATGTGTGCAAAATCACCAATTAATATAATTTATAAATATATTTTTATTATAAACTATAACAAATATAAAATATATAAGCACACAGTCTGAAACAAGTGTGACAATCCGTTCTTATGCAAATACAGTTAAGAATGCAATTAAAATTAATGTATTGTTTTTTTCTCTCCCATTAACATCACTGATTTTGCATTACCCCTGAATTATGCTAAAGTATCATATCTATCTAACATACCCTTATTTTTCAAAGTTACAGGTTTGGAACAACATGAATTTGGGTAAATGATGACAGGGTGAACTATCCCTTTAATTCTTTGCTGATACATTCCATAAATAATACCTATTATGTCGGCTGTAAACCGATAAAACTGAGATCTTTATTGAGACATCTTTTTGATCTTTTTGAGACATATGAGCACATGTAGGGATGAATGTGTCATGTTTTCAGGGTCAACGACCCTGACTGAATATAACTGGATAATTGTCTATATATCGCTTGTATTATTTCACAGAGACAGACACATTAATATCTGCAGTGGAATCTCCCGTATGCGCCATTCTCTGTGGCCCGCACCTGTCACACATCTGTCTTACTGTATGGATGGACGAGACAGTGAACAGGGCGCTAGCAAACCAGCTAAAACTTTTTCAAAACAACATGGGACTGCCAGATTGTGAGCTTATTAACAATTAAAGCGTGACAAGTCGTGCATTTACTTTGCAGATCCACGGCAGAAAAATCTAATGCATGTTGTTAGCTGGCTGAACGTTATCAGCTACCTGATTTTGGTGGTCAGGTTGATCCTGGGATGCCATCTTCTCAGAGCTGTTAGCCAGAATGCTAAGGACGCTAACACTCCACCGGTGCTCGATTACTTCAGTCTGAACTATTCATACGAAGTTCGAGTCATTTGCATTGATCGGTTCTTTTGAACTCTTCGTTACAAAAGAAACGAGTTCAAAGTGAATATAACAGTTTTTTTCTCGATTGCTAGTACTATAACTGATTAATTTTACACAATTTCCCAAACCATTCATACAGTTCTCTAAACACATTTCACCTGCTTTCACACATGTTCCAATTTGCTCAGTGTTTTCTGCAAAACTACACAAGTACGGCATCATTTTGCACAGGTTTACCATGTTCTCATTTAGAAAACACAAACACACAATAAAACTAAATAACTTGAAGAATAATAAAAATTAATCCGGGAAGTGGAAGACAAAGAGGAAGTAGGAGGAGAAAAGAAGAAAGAAGGGGATGAGGTCAAAGATCATTTGTTGCTGATGAAATATAAATCATAATCATTATAGTTGAACATGTTCTTGAGCATGGAATGAGTATAAGGAAAGCTGACCTGCAGGCTCATCTACAGGGTTTTTACAATACCTACACATTACAATTAGATTACATAGTAGCAGTACTTCAGATGAGAGAACTTTCACTATTCTTTGTACTGTAATTACTGTAGCACACACCCTCCAACTCGTAATTGTTGACAATTATGCAGTATATATATATATATATATTTTTTTTACGATTAGACACAATTTAAAAAACAAGGCTCATCTCCATACACACAAGTATCAGAACATCTCACATCTTTTGAAAACGAAGCACTTCATTAAAAACTTTACAATTATTTAACAAAACACAATTTTGGTACACATGGTTCATACCGTTGGATTCTGTTTGAACCACTTAGACACTGCTGGGCACAATCTTAAACACTTTTAACATTTCTATTTCCGATGCAGTTTTTCTTTTTTCTTTTTTTTTATTGTTAAAGTACATGAATATATTGACCAAACACAGCACATTAGACAAGTACTGCACATTCATGAAAATATTTATTTCTCAGCACATTGTAAAATCTTTAAGTACATCATTGCAATTAGCCTGCATTTCACACTGAATATCAGAATGTATTCCAAATACAATATACAGTAGTACATACAATTTTTTTTACAATTGCTTAGACACAATTTAAAAAAACAAGGCTCATTTTGTCAACGCACCACACACAATTAACACATCCAAACACTCAAGTATCAGAACATCTCACATCTTTTGAAAAACGAAGCACTTCATTCAAAACTTTACAATAATTTAACAAAACCCAATTTTGGTACCATATGGCACACAAATGGTAAATCTTTCAGTAAATCATTGCAATTAGGCTGCATTTTGCACTGAAAATCAGAATGTATTCCAAAGACAATATACAGTAGAACATAAACTTTTGTGGAGATGAGTAAACAACACTTTAGCATCATCACTTCATATAGCTGGGTATGGCAGCTTCATCCATTTCACAGTCAATGTCCTCCCTTGCAAAACAGCGAGAGACAAATCTTCTCAAATGGCGAATCCATCCTTACACAGACTCTGCATCTATTAGGTCACAGGCCTCCTCCATTGCTTGAATGGGGAGTATAACATAAGGTCAGAGATGATAAACCTTCCACTGCTGTGCAGAAGGGGGAAAGGAAAGGATGGGAGAGTGTTGTGGGAGGAACTGGAATACTGGGACCAGACACCTAGTCTGTCCACTGCTTAGTCTATCTAAAAACATATGTGGTCGGTGTTGTAAGGACCTATTTTGAAAGAGATCTCTGGCCAAAGATGTTTCTGCCTATTCCTCTTCCAGCACCACTGCCTTTCATTTTTGTTGAAGATAAAAATTCACTTGTTAACTTTTTATAGTGCCTACACCTTGATTGTTTAGTTTACAGCTAAGCACCTAAATGTCTGCACACTTGATCAATAGGTTCATATGTGTAGTATTTTGGAAAGCAGTGTCTTGAAATTGAAAAGAAGTGACATTATGTTAGATTCCTGTGTCTAATGTAGAGAAGTGTGCTCACTGCTCAATGTTTTGCGAAACAATGTGTTTAGTGTTTTGCAAAAAGTGTGAGGCTGAGAATGTGCTTATAGTTAGATCTGGGCTGAGGTTTATATATAAATATATTCTGTTCTTTGTTTTTTGTTTTTTTTACTTTTTCTCTTCTAGTGCTTTTCATCTAGGCCTACTGTTTACAGTATGTAATAAAACTCTTAAAGTTTATTGCTGAATTTGACTGTACCTGCACCCTTCTATTTACGATGCATACTCTAATTAGCCAATTGTTTCCTGTTTCCCAAAAGCAGGTTTTTGTAGCAGAGTTCTGTGCTGATCTTACTAGTGTTCTCTAGACAGTCGTTTAAGTCTGAAAAAAAGAGAACGTTTTGGAATAAAATGTTTGAATTTGACTTGGAAGTTTGAAGTTTGCACAAGTTGGAACGTATTTTTAAGATTGTGTTTATAGTTGTGAGAAAATGGTGAATTGTTTCATGAATTGTATGTTAGCAATAGAGAAAAACTGTATTAAAGAGCTCGTCCTCTTTTGTGAATCAGTTCAAACGATTCGTTTAAAAGATTCGGATATAAAAATCGATTCGTTCAATTCACATCGCAAGGCCAGTAGGCCACTGAACCGTTACGGATTCGAACCGGATTCGATCAGCACATTTTAAAACACAGAAGCCGAAATGTATTTATACATATACATATTTATATTTATACATTTATTTTAAATGTTTTGTGATGCATTGTCAAAGATGGTGACAATATTACAGGGAAGAAGAGAGGTAGTCCTCAAAGAGTTACTGAGGCTCTGTTTGAAAGCCATGGAGCAAGAAGGCACCTGGGACCCAGAAGAACAAAGTAGGAATGTGTTTCAGATAATAGCAATACAAGACAAATCACCAAGTAAAGTCACAGAAGTTATTTAAATGAATATTTCCGTAGTTTTTTTCTTTTCTTCTTTCATTGAAGAAATATTTAAAACATTTAGCTTTACATCTCTTACTCATCAATGGATCATCTTGTATTGGATGGGTGCCATCAGAATGAAAGTCCAAACAGCTGATAAAAACATCACAGTAATCCACAAGCATTCCACATGACTCCAGTCCATCAATTAATGTCTTGTGAAGGCAAAAGCTATGTGTTTGTAAGATACAAATTCACCAATAGGGCATTTTAACTTTAAGTTGTCAATAATCATAGTTTCTTTCCAGAATACCCATAATGCATAATAACGTTTCCAACAGTGAAAAAATCCATCCTCTGCTGTTCTCCCATATCAAAATCCACCGACATATTGTTTAGAATTATTTTATTTACAGAGAAAGCAGTTTTATGAATAGAACACTCCTATTTTAGCCAAAAACAGTTTGGAGTTAAAAACATTTTATTACAAACACACATTTTCAGTTTACAACGTGTTAATTGATGGACTGGAGTTGTTTGGCTTATTTGTAAATAATTGTGATGTTTTTACCATTACTCTTACTCTGACGGCACCCATTCAATGCAGAGGATCCATTGGTGAACTAGTGATGTAATGCTAAAGTTCTAAAAATCTGTTTTGATAAAAAACAAACTCATCTACATCTTGGGTGGCCTGAGGGTGAGCAAATTTTCAGCAAATGTTCGTTTTTGGGTGAACTATTCTTTTACTGTTGCTCTGACTCTTCTTCCACCAGATGGCATCACTGAGCCATTTCTAAATGTTGTACCAGTTCATACAAGTTCATTTTATCAGTACTTGGTGGAATGAAGAAAAGTGGCAGCTTGGATGATCTACAGCTTATCTGTTGCTGTGACAGCCTTAATCTTTCCAGTGCTTTCAGGACGTTAACCACTGTCATTGCTGCAGGCGCTAGAGATGAGACAGATGGGGCGCAGGTGGGGTTCAGCTCCATAACACTCATGGTCCTGCAGAACAAAAAAATACCCAGAGACCAGTAAATGAAACCAGTAAATGCCAATGAAGAGCTACAGGTATGACATCTTACTGTGTTCTAACACCTCCCACAATTTCTTAAGAATGGTGTAAAAACCA
This sequence comes from Carassius carassius, assembly GCF_963082965.1. NCBI lineage: Eukaryota > Metazoa > Chordata > Actinopteri > Cypriniformes > Cyprinidae > Carassius > Carassius carassius. The sequence continues at coordinate 19,569,780 of NC_081791.1, read as the reverse complement.
AGCATATTATTTTACACTAGACAGCGGAAGTCAACATGAACTTCAAAGCCCATTTTATCTGCGTAATTCAACATTTCAAGGTGTTCAACTGGAAAAAGTAAGGCATGACTTGATTTTATTGGTTATTATTTATTGGTTTGTGAGAATTAGATGTTGCATAGGGTTCATTTTGACTGAACTTTCAATCATATGTCAGTAGGGGTCACTCGCTCTTTTCAGTGGAATGACCACAAGCCACAAGAGAATATAATCAGTCTGTTCACAGTTTATAAAAATTAAGTGATTTTGAAAACCTAATCCTAATATTATAATATATTATGCAATAAAAGAGGTACATTTTTATGTTTGGTTATTTAAGAGCATATCATTTAGTATTACTGTCTCAAATGGATGCATTTTTATAAAGATGGTGACAGGGCATGGAGTGGAGGTCATGATGGAGGTGTTGCACTGGGACAGTGAAAGGACATCAGCACTGGTCCAGGCATTTGAAAGTGAGCTCATTAAACGCCTCCAGCGAGTTCAAGCCCTGCAATCCATCGGTGCTCAAGATCAGTCCGTTTCACAACCACACACTGAAAGAGAGACCCTAGCCAAACACAGCAAAACACACACACACTGATAGACCTTTGCTCTTTTTTTTTTGGACTGCTTCATTACACTCCATCTAAAAAGAAAAATGAATTTAGACTGTGTTTTTCCCATTTTTGGATAGTGATTATTTAGATAAAAGTATGTTGTATAGAAATGGCAAAAGCATAATAAAAGTCCTGTTTTAAGCAAGGAAAACATACAGACTGGTGCTCATTTTGATTTATAAAATTCCATGTTTCTTATCTGTTGCCTGTTATTTGACCCATTATTCAGAGGATCGATTGGTGATGGTGATAATCATATACTATACTCTTAAAAATAAAGGTTATTTTATTGGCATCAATGGTTCCGCAAAGAACCTTTACCATTTATTGAAACTCTTCATTCCACAAAGGTTCTTTACAGTGGAAAAAGGTTCTTTAGATTATTAAAATGTTCTTCACACTAAGAAAAAATTATTCTTTTAAGAACGGTTCTTTGGGGAATCAAAACTGGTTTTTCTATGGCACTGCTATCAAAACCACCTTTTGGAGCCTTTATTTTTAAGAGTGCATGATATTTTTAAGTTAAATGGTGAAAGGAAAATCAAACAAAGTAAACATTTTAGAGAACATTTTATGTTATACAGTATTTCAGAAGTAAATTAATTGATTAAACCAATTTCCTGTAATATATCCTGACAGAAATGACATTTTAATACCTATTACAAGCATTTAATGCTGCTTTATGATATTTCTCAGGGCATGAATGTATTACCATAGTATTGCAATATTCACTAAATGTGTCAGATTGGAAATGTTAGCAATTTAGCCCATGGGGTGCATTTTCTTTTTTTACTTGTTGAAACGTTGAATGATATAAAATAATATTTTTGGACTAATAAAATTTTTTTGACATTTAATCATGAACATTAATATAAACTGAGTTACAGAATGAATGGAAGAAAATTTTCGGCTTGAGAATGGTAAGGTATGTAGATAAAAATTTCCATATGCTCATGAACTAATGAAGAGACCTGCTCTCTGTTCCTTTGCACCATGAATGTCTTGTTAAAACAACCTATTTCTGTGCTGATGTAGTTCTACCTTAGATTGTAATGAGCATGTGTAGGCTTTGATTAGTGTTGGGCGGGTTTGTGAAGCCATGCTTTGTGCTGTTTTGTGGCTGTGATGTACTATTGATTTGAATTTTTAAATTCGGACCATTGTTAGACTATATGCCAATGATCAGAATATCACTTCAACAGGATGTAGAGGAATTCATTAGACTGATATGCAGTCCCCAGCTGAAGTGTTCTAGTAATGGGTTTCCTGTCTTGAGTTTCCTGTCCTCAGATTTGCAACAGTCATGTCTTTACTCTGATCATTTAACCTTATATTTTTGATAAGCTTCCTTTTGGTGTGTGGTAATTATAACATTAAATCTGTTCTTTATTATGTGCCTGTGAAGTATAGAGAAATAAGCAGCAATCTGTGATTGTTGGTATAATTGTTGGTCAGTTTGCTGGATCAATGCATGAAAATGCGACCACCCTTTCCTCACATCACTGAGCTCTGACCACCAGAAGCAAGCAAATCAACTGTGAATTATGTACTCTCTACCAGACAAGCGTGACCACAGTTTCAACCGGGGTCTGTTGTTGCATGATGGATTGGCTGTGTCATGCAGGGCAAAACCACAGTGCATTGATCATTCGCTGACTCCTGGGAGCATACTGAGATCTACATGTTGAAGAATACGTCTAAAAAAAGAACTAATAAATGAGAATATAGAATGAGTTGTTGTAAAACACACACACACACACACACACACCCCCACACACACACACACACACACACACACACACACACACACACACACACACACACATATATATATTTATAAAACCTTAATTTATTAAAGCCTATTTAATACATGAATTTCCAAGGCCTGTAAATATACATATCCATCTTCAGGTTGTAGTACATGTCTTTTTGCTGTGAAATCTTTCATAATTTCTTACAAAGCAAACATATAGTCATTAATAGTTCAATATTTCAACTTAAGTTTACATGATTATCTATTAATCTTTTATTTTGGGGGGGGGGGGGATTCCTGTTAAAATGTATTAAATATGACACAACTGGCTTTCGAAGAATAGTTATTTATTTATTTGGAATTCTTAATATTACATTTTGCCCCCCAAAGTTAAAACTACTGAGCTTTCATAAAGGCATTTAAATATCTTACTACAATATTATTGGGACAACTAATATTGATATGCATTTTTGTATGTCTGTTACTGTTATTAATTGGCCACATATAAATTTGAAAACTATACCAAATTGGATATTTTTCCTTAGGCCTGTTTTTTCTTCCTTGAATGTGAGCTACATTTGCATTATATCATACCATATATAGGCCAGATGTATCAAACATGATGATTTTCTTTTGTATTTTGACTAAAGGTTCAATAAAGTATTATGATTTACGATTTTTCTGCCTATTATTTGTCAGGCTTTAAAGAGCTAAATATTATTATATTAGCAACATGAGCAATAGTATGAGTATTTAAATTTTTTTATATTTTTAAAAGGATGACTCACTTATTGCCGCCTTCACTTATTTTCTCTGCTCTCTCTTTTAAGTCATTTTATAACAAGCCAGGTAAAAATGATCACTTAGTAAAGCGAAAGTACACTTCTGATGAAAAAGTGATGCTTGCTCATTCATGTCTTTAGTGCAAAGTCAAAAATATCTAGGAGTGCAAACCCCAGGCAATACTGTTGTTTGCGTTTAGGTAGACATTTAAATGGTAAATGTTGGTATGAGATGTTGTTCTGAATGCATGCAGCATTTGCAGTAAACTTTCAGTTGTTTATCTATTCATGCTTCTAGTTCATGTGATACAACACAAGTTTAAGTAGGCTTGAGAATGATTAGAACTCTGCTGGGCCAAAATAGCACTGGAGAGGTAATTGCACGGGGCTGGAGAGACCCTCCGGTCCCCGTTGATAGAAGACAATAAGAGTAACTTTGAGATCAGATGCATAATGCATAAGAACCTAATGACTGTAAATTATGATGCCTGAGCTTACTTGACTTTTAAACAAACACATCTGCATTAACACCAGTGGCTTTATGAAAATTAAACAAAATGAAACCAGCAACTCATTTCATTCTTTGACTACAGAAAATAATTATGAATCAATGTAAAATAATTCATAATATAGCATACCCTCTGCTGTCTTCTGTTTTTAGAAAACTACCAAAGCTTTCATTAAACTATATTTTATAAAGCAAATTCATTAAGTGACATCTTTCCACTAGAAATTATAGTTCCTGAAATTTAAAACGACCAATATAAATAAGATTTTTTTATGTAACTTAATAAATTTACTTTAAATTACATTTATGATCAAGTGTTTTAGGGTATTTGAGTTTTGTATATTTACTCGGGAACGTTTCCCGATTCCGGCACCATACACAACCCCCACCCCCTATCTCTCTCCCACTTTACTTCCTGTCAGCTCTGATCTGTCCTATTATAATATTAATAACATCAAAAATTGTGTGCCTCTAGTTTATTTATATAGCACATTTACAAACAGCAAAGGCCAACCAAAATGCTACACAAAAAAGATGAATAAAACAACACCAAAAAAAAAAAAAAAAGTCTATGACTATCACATCAAAAGCTGCTATGGTAAAGATAATTTGGTCAATAATAAATTCATATCAGATCAAAGTCAAACATTTCAACACTGTTCAACTGTTTTTGGACATGATTTCTTCAATCCATGAAAGATAATTGCTCACTTTAGTATAAACCCCATAATACCCAGGCTGGGCACATCCGTGACCCCATGACACAATACCGCCTATGAACCAACTTGTACTCTGTGTGTCAAAAAACGCATAGGGCCCTCCACTGTCCCCCTGGCAGGAGTCTTTTCCTCCATCAGAAATCCCAGCACAAATCATATTCTCTGTCACTACTAGTTTGCCTTTAGCTGTCACTGTGGCATCATATTTAGCCTTACAGTCCTCGAAATCAGTGACGGGCAAAAGTACGTACTGGAGATTACTGGTATATAACGTGGGTCTGTTTATATTTGACACACCCCATCCAGACACCTTCCCGACGTCATTAGCCTTCAAAACAAACCGCTCTTCCATCCCAGGCAAACACACAGGCATGACGGCTTTACTGACAGGTACCTTGTGCTCCAGTTTAATCAGGGCAATGTCATGGTTGAAGTTAATATCATCGTGATGGTACAGAGGGTGAATGAAGATTTTCTGTGGAATGCCAACTATAGCCTCGGTGTCATGTTGTTTGACTATTCCCATCTTCAGCTGCAGGTTGGAAGTATCTGTGTAGCTTTTCAGAACATGAGCAGCAGTGAGGACCCAGTTGTCTGAAACAAGAGAAGCTCCACCAATGAACCGCTGGCCCATTCGTATCATGACCTGCCAGGGAATCTCATTCTTTTTTGCATTCTCCCCGCCAATCACCTTAGACAGCTTGAGCTCAGGCTGGCCACAAACTGAAACACAGCAAACACCAAATCAGTATCTACTCCATTTTTATATATATCTTTATTTATTTATTTTTTTCCACATATGACATTGAAAATCTAACAGAGAAATGACACTGATATAAACTATGAGTAAAAAAAATTGGAAATTGTCTTTTCATTTTATTTTAATTATTGCTATTTTCCACATTTTAGAACAACCAAACTAATGGTTCTCAACCCTTTTTGACAATTTTCAAAGGCCTTATTAAGACCTGTCCCAGCTGCTTTACTGGATTTATAAAACTTTAATCACAATTTCTGTAAATTATTTTAGAGCTCCGCACAGAAAAAAAAAACAAAAAAAAACATATTCATTATAAAAATGCTCATGGAGTTAAGATTTTAATCATTTACATGACTTTTCCAAATCACACTTTACAGTTAGCCTTCCTCATAAATGCAGGTTTTCCAAGACTGTACTGGGAATTCTGGTTATTCACATACAAAAAATTTAGAAATGAAATGAAATGGAAATACTGAATTGGGTTGTAAAAAAATAAATAAATAATCAACATAATCCTATATTTGAGTCTGAGTCACCCCACTTTAGATTACAGCTCTGCACACTCTCAGGATTTTGACAAAATTCCAACTTTTCTGAACTTATAAAATAATTTTTGTTTTGCAAAGGAATTCAAAAGTAATTACTATTTATATTTGTCTACAGAACTCATTTGAGCTTTGGCCTTTTTGAGCAGCAGTTTTTTAAGATCATGAAAAATTGTCAAATGTGTCCATATGTTTGACGTAGTGTAATAAAACATGGTAGTGTTGAGTAAATAAAACTGACAAACAATATACATTAAACTCACTGGGTGAACATATCTGATGTATTTTTCCACCCAGCGCATCTCTCCAGTAGCCGTCATGTGAACAGGTATACACTCCTGATTTCAGAGAGAAAAAGATTAAGGCTCCTCCATACTGTAAACCTCCAGTGATGATGGATCTGTTGTACAATGTATTGCTATTCAAACACTACAACTTGCCCATTACCATTTGTTCCTTCCTTCAGTGTGTAGAATTCATTGCATGAATACTTGAGCACAGATTTATATGTGGTGGTGGTGAATTTCACACTTGCATTACACACTTCTACAGGATCTCCACAATCAACAACTGCAAAAGAGGGATATTTGGTCACTGACACAGTTTATAGACACAACAATTGTCAATGTTGGTGAAAGCATATCAGTATTTTATCTTGAGAGTCTGGTAATTCTGATAAAAAAATTTTTTTTGAGCGTTTTATGTTGATCGTTGCATTGAAAATGTTCAGTTGGTTCAACTAAAACACATTCAGTTCAAGAGAATTTGCAATGCAGCATGCCAACATAAAATTTTTAATTTTGACCTTCAAAATATTTTAAAAGGGTCCTATCAGTCCTATACCAGTTGTTTTTTCATACTCCTGTATTTTTATGAATATTTAATTTAATCAGCAACCGTTTAAGCAGATTTTCCCTGCAGAATAAGTTACTTTAAAAAAGCTAATTTAAATAAATACATACATACAAAAATTATTTCTCTAAAAACAAGTCACATAATTTTGTTTCTGATGTTTTGTTTTTAATTTACTTGCATTATTAGGGGTTTTCATGCAAAAAATGAAGAAAGGTATTATTATTATTGTAGTGTTAAGCTTTACTTTGTCATACATTTAACCAAATGCATTTTTTTTTTCATGGAAAATATGCTTTCCGTTATAAGTTTCATCACTAATTATTTTCTGAGTTTGCAGTAAGGCTTTCACTCACTTCAACTTGAAATGTCACCTCAGGTTTGAAAACGTACCTCCTCTTTGATACGTAAGTAAACCCCCATTGATGATTATACACACTTCATGCTTATCTGGAAATGTTGAACGACTTACTGATGCAGCGAGGCATTGGCCCATTCCAAAATCCACCCTTCAGGCATGTGGCTTGATAAAAGGGCAAAGCTTCTTCCCCCTAAAGATGCAAAAAGTCACTTTTAAGTTCACAAATAGCATACTAAGCCTCTTTTCTCAAATCTTCGAGAAAGTAAAAGGTTACCAGAATTAACTCATAGCCCAGATCACACGTGACATTGAAAGTGTCCGTCATGATGTACTGAGACTTCTGGGGCTGAATACTTCCGTGTTGAGGAGCCACAGGGTTTGGACATGGCTGCGCTATGAGAGCAGAGAACAGTGAGCACTGGTAATGAATACATACATGCTGGAAAACGTGTCATTTAAATGTTATTCTTAATGCATCATGTATAAAATGTCTTTTCAGACAGCTATCAGATCTGAATCCCTGCTCTTTTTTTTTTTTGGTAGCGTTCACATTATTCATCATTTTATATAATTTTTTTTGCACAACACTGTGCTTTATAGGAGTAGGCGGGTGCTTAAGAGCTACAGTTGACTTGTTGAGATCCTCTGGTTTGTGGAGATTTCTTTGCAGAAAAATGTGTAATGTATTTTTTCTTAGTTTTTACTTATATTGAAGAGAAAAGGGTGTTGTAAACTACCTGTGCTGGTATACTTGATCTTCCAGCCTTTGTTTTTCCCTGAGTGATCTGAGCGGAAGGTCACATGCACTTTGTGAGCTCCCGTCTCTATTTTTCTTGGTGGGGTCTTGCCACAAAATGGCCCGTACTCCCTTCCACCTGCGGTGATCTTAAAAAAACAACTGTTTGAATTGTCAGTGTATACAAATGGCAACAGATAAACAAGTCTCTTGGGAGGTGGGAGGGTGAGGAGAAATAATAGGCGGTTGTGGAGGCCATGAGAGAGCATACATTATGTATTCAACAGCCTTCAGGTCAGTGATTAGTGGAGTAGTCTGATGCTTAACACCATTGCTGAGGGGGGAAAAAGGCTAAACTGAAAGACTGCAGTTATAACAAGCTGTTAAACACCATAAAAAGGGATTGGATTTAGCCATTAAGATCAAATGAGCTTTGATGCAGGGCATAAAAATCAGTGCTGAAAGTAAACACTCTTAAACACTTCTCATGCTTATTTTCATGGAGAGCCAATCTTATGTATGTAAACCACTCTAAAATCAATCTTTCTTAACACCCAACATGGACACTAGAAGGCATATTATATCTCTCTTCAAACAGTACTTGTACTGTAAACAATCTTCCTTAAGCTATAGAATATAGCTCAGTATATATACGTATATATACACGACTCTTTGTGGGGATTCTATGAAACATATACAATATTTTATATTTTATTCGATACACATTAATGTGCTAACTGTCTTATAGTTCTTTTTTTGTAGTTATTCTGCGCTTTAATAGTTGTATTATGTTAAAATCTGTGTATTTTATGATGGGGATCACACAAAAATCACACTATAATTAATATTTTTTAAATAGCAAAACTTAAGCATGAATATTTCTCAGACGTTGCCAAAAAAGCGTCAGAACATATTGTTTTAATTATGTTAACTAAATTAAACAACCATTCTTAACAATTGACTTATAAACTGTAAATATTAACAGTGTTATAGGCATTTTTGAAAAACCATTTTAACTTTTTTAACAGAAAAGGTAAAAAGCACTTGTTCTGCATGCTTTCCAAAAGGTCAGAAATTAAAATTTTAGGTCCATGCAGCTGCCTTTAACAAATCATAATAGTTTGTCTTTTTTCTTTTTTTTTACACATATTCCACAACACATCAGAGTTTTGACACTTTTCAGGCATGTTCATGGCCCTAAATGAGAAAGGTCACAAAATGTCAAGAAAAACATCATAGGTTAGCCAGTATTTTCAATGACTCAAACAATTAGTCAAACTGACCCACACTATAACATAAAGTTCACGCAAAAATGAAAAATTCTGTCATTCATGTTGTTCCAAAAAATTGGAATGTGAACCGTTCCATATAATCTAAACAAAACCATGTAATGTGGGTCTTTAAATTCTTCTCACAAATGTGCACACACATATTATTATGGCTTTTGTTTAAAGTTTGAACTACCATTCTAGCTGGAGTGCTGTCAGTGTTTGTTGATTGTGAAATGACCAACCTTGAGGAAGTCATAAGGGCAGTGGATTTCAGGATGGGTCTCCACATCAAATACGTCCTGGAAGTCAAGGGTCACTTGGAAGCCTTCCATCAAACTGATAGTGTAATCACACTGGCTCATCTTGGGGTAAACACCTGGGTACTCTGGACTGCTCAGTTCTCCTGACCTCTTCTGAAACACCTGCCCACTACACTCAGCTACAGTGGGGGGAAAAAATGCATTTTCACACCAACTGGGAATTGTCATAAGCACACACACATATGGTTAACACAACTATCCATGCCACATTTAACACTGAGGGCTGCAGGAAATTGCAACATTGATTTGGGAAGCTCAGAAGTAAATAAACCTTTCCACCTGTAAAATGGCCAGATAAATGGCTTTTCAGAGTGACATTTATGAACAGTTACAAACATTAGATGTGTGGCAATTTTGGCAACTTTGGCAAATACAAACTTTTTACAGCAAAAACACTTGTCAGATAGAAATAGTCACTGCAGTGCAATTTTCAGGTAATAAATTCAGGTTGCTATTATTTTAGCTTTTATGCAGACACAGCATATAAATGAACCTCTTTACTCAAACCTTAACAACTTTAGATGCAAGAATTGCAAGATGCCTCAGATTATCGCTGTTTATATTCACTGCATGCTATTGCCAACTAAACTGTGTATTATTAAATGTATTTAGGACTCTAGGGCTTTGATAGATTTATGATTGAAAAATCTGTTGGTAGTTGATTCAATTTCAGATAGAATAACAAGACATATATATTCAATTGTGCCTGTTTATTTGTGAGCACAGCACTTCAACAAATCTAGGAATAGTTCACCCCAACATAAAAATTCCATCATCAACTTCAGGATGCTGCAGGCATATTTGACTGACTTTCTTTCATGTAACACAAAAGAAGAAATTTTGAAAACTTTCTTGTTTGCTTTTTTTTCCATGCCATTAAAATCAATGGGGATTGGAGCTTTATGCATATATTTTTTTGCATGTATGCATTTGGCAGATGCTTTTATCCAAAGCAACTTACACTGGATTCAAAATTCAAAATTAAAATTAAATTTATGCATTTAGCAGACACTATTATCCAAAGCGACTTACAGTGCATTCAGGTTATCAATTTTTAACTATCATGTGTTCCCGGGGTATCAAACCCCCAACCTTGCGCTTGCTTGCTTGCTAACGCAATGCTCTACCACTTGAGCTACAGGAACACAGGTACATGTGTTCCTGTAGGATTCAACGTACATGTTTAATTAGTTCTTGTTTTCCCTGAGGATTGAACCCATGACCTTTGTGTTGCTAGCACAATGCTCTACTGTTTAAACTACGGGATGGCTTTAAAGGATGCAAAAGTAGAGTAAAAGGTTCAAAATAATTATTTATTATAAAAGCAACATTTACTAAAACACTATTTATTCATGGCAACTCTTGACATACACCAAAGCAAATTCATGAAAGAAGCAGTTATGGCTGATTCGGGAACAAATGAATCTTTTGATTTAAATCTTTTAAACAAATCAGCTGATTCAGTATGAATGAATCACTCAAGAACTGATTTAATGCTCCAATAATAGCGGTTCTCAAGTGAACAGGAAGATTTTCAGTGAATATTTCTCACACAAAGCTACCAAATGACTTTAGAAGACTTGGAATATCCCATAATTCACATTTAGATCAAATGTATCCACCAAAGAGAGAACATTATACAGGTTTGGAACATTGAGGTTGAGTAAACGATGACAGAATTTTTATTTTTGGCCAAACTATTAATTTAATAAATGGATCCCAACAAGTGCAGATGCTACAAATAATTGTGATAAATGGGGAATTTCAGTTGAGAAGGGCAACGGTATACTAATTCATATGATTAAATGATTCAGACACAAGTCATTGTTTCTGTCGTCCCTTCTGCGCAATATGATGTGATGTTGCAAAGAAAAACAATTAAGAGGCATGTCTAGGCTAGTAATTGTGATTAATTACCCACCATTAGCACAGCATACAGCTCTAAACAGGTATCAATTATCAACTGATTCCTATAACACTGTTCCCTCAGGAACCAATGGTAATTAACCTGGACTCGCTTAGAGTGACAGAGATCAACTGCTTTATACAGGCAGACTAGTGAGACGCTGCCCACTGTATCATCAGTCTGTTTCAGAAGCAAACTTCAGGCTAAAGCCAGTTAGCGCTGTCCAGAACCGCAGTTAACATTAGCACTTTACATGATGAGGTTTTAGGGACTAATCAATTTCTGCCAAAAGTTTTCACAACCTGAGGGGAAGTCGAAAATGTACATTTGTCTATTCGAAACCCTACACAAGCCCTACTTACAGTATATCGAAAAATGCCATGCATTTAGTTGCAGCAACCCTATCGATGATATAACAAACCTCTATTTTGTGACTCTGTATTCTGCTCGATTATAAGCTATGCTAGCTCAATCAAGAGCTGTTGACAGGGCTGATAGATAGTGTGTGGTGAGCCGTGGCTGCCCAGCCTGCTACTGTGACTGCCGTTTCAACAGGTCTGTGATGCACACTACTCACTACTGGAGTATAAATCAGTATTGAGCTGTAAGACAATATTTCCTTAAAATACATGTTAGATATTATAGATAATGTATTATTATAGATAAGATTAAAGACAAAGAGACAGCCTGTTGCTCATTTATGCATTTTTTACTGGATACAGACCAAGATCAGTGATAAAAGTATTATAATAAATTGTCAACAATTGAATTAAATTGTGATTATAATAATCTGTTTTATTTTTTAGAGTGCAAGGTCGCTTCACAAAGATTATGCTTTAAAAAGAATTATGTTTTTCTAAATCCTTCTCATTTCCTTTGTTCTGTGGAACACCCAAAATCTATATTTTTAGTATCCATACAATGAAAGTATATGGAGTCCAATGTTGTTTTTTTATTATATGCAGATTGAAACATTGAGTTTTTAAAGTTCTTCTTTTGTGTTTTGTGAAATACAGTCATACAAGTTTAGAAACAAAATCAAAGTGGGGGCGATTAAACGATGACAAAATTGTGAACTATCCCTTTAAGAGAGCTTTTAGTTGCACAATCAAAGAGTTTTTATCAATCAGGTAACCAGTAATGGAATCTATGCACAATCACTTTTGTGTTTATCTTCATTGGCAACCACAATTTCTGATGCAGCACAAGTGCATGGAAACTGTGAGACAATTAACACAAAATTAAATCTTGGAATGTGACAAGACAAGACAAAAACAGGTATGTAAAGCTCTTACTTAAATGTTATGGTTTAATATACTATATAATAATATAATGTAATTATTTTTCATAGACAGTTAATAGAAATATGCTTGAAGTAGTTTGCTACTTAGTTAGTAGTTTACTATGAGAGAATACAACAGTTGTAGCGGTAATGCACAGGCAGTCAACATGCATAGAATCTTAGTGTCTCAGTGCTTAACATGCTATTTCTAATATATTTATAGTAACAACCTTTTTATTTGGTGAAAATGAGCATGTACAAAATATTACAAAATGCCCAATATATTTTATAATCAATGAACAGAAAATCTACAGGCCAGAGGTTTCATATTTTCTGGCATCTGGTGTCTTACCAGGGCAGTGTCTTTTATCAGCGTGGAGTTGGTATCCCAATCTGCAAGTGCAGTAAAAGCCCCCCACATAATTATGGCAATTATGGTCACACACAGGCTCTCCATCCACAGTGCTCAGGCACTCATCAATGTCTGTAAAGAGTAAAAGGAGGCCGTTTAGCAACAATTTGGGCTTCCACTAAGATCACATCTATGATCAAATGGTATATATATATATAATCTATTTAATTTGAGAAGACAATATACAATATTATAAACATTATAAAAAGTAAATATTCGATTTTTTTTAAATATCATATTAAATGCATTTATTTTATATCTAGTTTAAAACTAAGCCTTTACAGCAAGAGGTGACAGTAAAAGAGAGGAACAATCATGCTGTGAGAGAGATAGTCATGCTATAAATGTATTGTTTCCATCACCTTCGGTGGAAAAAAAAGCCTGGAAGCCTGTGAATCGGTCCTCGTTTGAGTAATCTGATCTGAAGAGCACGGACATGGTGTTGGTGGCAGAATAGATGATGGTGTTTTTGGGTGCATCACCGTAATTTTTCTCTGCCTCACCACAGAACCGGACTGTGTCATTTCCTTCTGTGAACACCTGGAAAGTTTCGGCAAATAGTAATTATTACAAGCACAATTTGGTATCCTGTATTGCATATAACAAGCATGCTAGGAACTTCATTAGGAACTATGCAGCAGTCATATTGTGAATTTCATTTCATGATAGAGAGGTTAAATCAAATGTTTAACATGAGTATTCTGCTATAATCTGGCAAATGGTGCAGTTTAATGATAAAGCTCTAATCCTAAAATTACATTTTACCACCTTTGTGAATTCATAGATCAAGAAAATATATATATTTACATACAATAAAGCTGACTTTGAAATGATTGTAGGTTCTTAGGGGGAATTTTTTTTAAAAATCGGAAATGGACTGAACATTACTAACAAGGTTAAACCTTGTTGACATTTCAGTCAATCATCTAACAGATTCCTGATTGAAGTCTGACTTGGATTTGCATGGGCAAAGAATGCATTCAAGTTTTTCTCATTTAAAACTGCAGTTATTTTTATTCAAATCCAAGACATCTCCCAACTTCTTTTTAAATTAATTTTATTATAAATAATTATTTTAATTGATTAAAGTATATCTAATTAAATTATATAGATTATAATTTATTTTGTAAACATACCATAAGGAAATTCTTTTCCCAGAGGTAGTATGAATATAATAAAAGCTTGATGGCATTGATTGCAGATTCACTTATGATTTCATTGAATTACTATCCTGAAATATAAAGTCTAATCTTGAATAGTAACTCATGCACTTTGATATGTATATATTCCTCCTTAAAATTCCCCATGTTTTAAGATCTGTCTTACCTGAACGTAGTCATATTCGCAGCGATGAGAAGGCTCCAGGCTAAAATATGTGAAGTAGAGACGTATTCTGTGCCCCTCTGGTCCTGTGATATTCCACACCATACGCTTGTTGTTAGGATAGACATTTGGGAAGTTTGGTGAGGTGAAGCTTCCAAATAGACCTGTCAGCTGTGAGCCAAATGCTAATGGAAGCAGGGTGACGAATGCCAAAGATACTCTAAAACAGCAGCAAAACAAAAAGGTGATAACGTATTGAAGCTTTCACAATCCAGACACATTAAACCGAAACATGGGGGGAACTGTTCCCACTCCACAGTGAACACATTTGAACACTTTGCATACCTGTTCATTATTCCAGAACCCCACAGTCTTCAGTTCATCTCACAAAAAAATGTCCTAATCACCTCTGCAGAACTCTAAAGTCCTCCAGGTTAAAGACCTAGCAGAATAAACGGCTCTGTGCAAACACAGCACTGAACAACAACAGTGCTTTTGGTTTTCATCACTGTCTACTTTGTCAAATGTTAGTATCAACTATTGAATTAAAGACATATCAGTAGAAAAGTTAACCTTTGTCATCATGCTTGATATCTCCTTTATTCTCCTTAAAACTAGATTTACAATAAAACATAAAAAAAGAAAGAAAGCAGTAATCAAATTTGCATTTGATTAATTAAACATATGATTAATCCTGGAATTTATGTTGACTATAAAAGTCAGAATTAATTTACATTTAAATGAAAGCAACTGACAGCAAATGAACTCTTGTTTTTGCAATGTGTCCTTCTGACCAGTCGTCAATAATAGATTTTTTTTGTGTATGTGTTTGTGTGTGTACAGACAGACACAACTTTGGTTTGTAGAAAAAAGAAAAAAAAAATCCTACTAACAAACTTGCTTTAGCTTTCAAAGGTTTTTTCCAAACTGTATGTTTATTTAAATATACAGAGGGGTCCAACGTCTGATACCACATGAAAAAAATCAACTTAGAGAAAATAAAATGAAGGATTTTAAAAGTGGTTAAACAAAGGTCTCTAATCAGATACATCAAGTAAATGTGTAAAATGTTTTTAATTATTTAACTGAGCTTTCCACTCAGTATTTTATATATATACAAAATTTGAAATTTGCACAACTGAATTTTTACTATAGTGATCTCAGACCTCACCTCAATGTACATTTTGGATCTTCATCAACACAGAGTCATTGTAATATTACAAAATTAACAGGCGACCACAATCCAGTAACACTGAGATATTATAAAGGTATTATAAAATTACTTTTTTGACACCAATTGTTGATCACTTTTGGGCGTGTTGTGATAATGACTAAGAGACGTTGAAAATGTATTAAAGGGAAACGTAGAAGAGTCACACTAATATGAAAAAGTATTTACAGCTCTATGACATTTTCAGACATATGAACTGTGATGTGCCACAGGCAGATGTTTGTGATGAAAAAACAACAGGTGACACTGAAAGCCTGTCGCCGTCGCATGTGCCAATTACCTTGAGAGCAGAATTAATTTGAAATGTCTTTGTAATGCTACAGTCCCTTTCATTTAAACCTTTTGGCACAGAATGAGATGGTTATTTAATTATTTTTTAAAAAAGAGTGAGAAAGAGAGAGAGAAAGAGTAAGTGGGTGAGCAAGGTAGAGAGAGACAGAATGAATAAAGCGACAAATGTTCCATAAGCAAGCTTATAATAGACCCCTCATTTCCAATACACTACGCTGGTAATGCTTAATGTATGAGGAGATTACAATAATTATCCTCATAAACGACAATGGTAATTTCCAGCTGCACATACCTGTGCTGATTGTGGCTGTCAGGTGAAATGTGCTGACCTCTGGCATCATGCCTGCTTTAGAGATCAAAGGTTGTTAGGACACATGCAGCTGAAATAATGAAGAAGCAATCATTCAAACTGGTTTATCAAACCTTCTTGAGTACTCTGACTGGAAACCTCTGAAGGCATCTGGGTATCTGCATGTTTAAAAGAAAAAATTATTTAATGCTAGAATTCATATTCAGTTAAAATATATTTATATAAGAAGACATATTTTCACTTGGATATATATATATATATATATATATATATATATATACAGTGCCTTGCGAAAGTATTCAAACCCCTTCATTATTTTCACGTTTTATGTTGCAGCCTTATGTTAATCTGCTTTAAATTACTTTTTTCCCATATCAATCTACACTCCATACACCATAATGACAAAGCAAATAACAGGGTTTTAAAAATATTGCAAATTTATTAAAGATAAAAAACTTAAATGATTCCATTGCATTAGTATTCATACCCTAATCTGGGACAGTTTAAATACAGCTCAGGAGCATTCATTTAGCTTGTAAATGTTACCACACTTTTAGTGAAGCTAACCTGTGGCAAATTCAATTGAATAGGTATTATTTGAAAAGCCACATGTCTTAATAAAAGGTCTGACAGCCGATAATGCATATAACCCAAAAACTGCAGGTAGCGCTCAGAGACAGGACTGCATCAAACCACACATCTAGGGAGGAGTTCAGAAAAAAATCTACTGCATTGAAGGTTCACAGAAGCACGTAGAATCCATTATCCATAATTGAAGATGTTTGGACTCTTCCTGGAGCTGGCCTCCTGGCCAACCTGAGAAATTGATGGAGAAAGGCATTGGTTAGAGTGGTGACTAAGAACCTGATGGTCACTCTAGTTGAGCTCCATGATCATACGTGGAGATAGGAGAAACCTACTGTAACGCATTAAACCTTCATAATCATCGGGAAGAAGGAGGCGGGAACCGGAAGACAATCAAGTCAAACTTTAATAATCAAAATAAACACAAACAAAATCAAAATACGAACTAAAATCCAGGCCTGGTCCTCTCTCGTCCTTCACTGTCATCGCTCCTCTTTTATATCCTTCCATCTCCTCCGTGGGACTCGAGACCGGTGGGTCGAGCAGGTGTCACTCATTTCCAATCACTCCACCGGCCTCGCTCCTGTTCCCATGGCTCTCGGCCCCGCCCCACTCATCACATACCCCCATCGCCCCTCGCAGGCCGGGGGGTACCCTCGAGACTGCGCTCTACTCTCCCCCCCCTCCCGGGGGGGCGCTAACAGGGACCTGCGGGAACCTGGGGGTAGGACAGATGAGGCGAGAGAAAAGGAGATGGAAGGATGAGGAGCGACAGAGACGAGAGAGGGGAGAGACGAAAAAATAAATCAAAAATCCGGTTCCCAGACGCACTGCTGCTCGGCCCTCCACCAGCTGGGTGATCTCCTCCGCGGTGCCTGGCGGTGGCACTGGACGGCCCTCGGCGGACGGCACGACACTCCTCCGCCACCCGGTGGACGGCGACGGCTCATCCGGTTTTGGGCAGCCGGCAGAAGTCCCCCGTTCCCTGCTCCTCTGGAATTGTTCACGGATGGCACCAGGCTCCGGCCCCCTGGCAAACGGCGCCGACTCCTCTGCTCCCTCACGGACAGCAGCCGCCCCTCCACATCACGGGCGGCCAGCAGCGAGCTCGCCCGTCCCTGGCAACTCACTCCAGCCCACCGCCTCGAGCGTCCATGGCGGCACACTTCCTCGCCAGCCCGATGGCACCGCGGATTCACCACAGCGGCGAGGGATATTCAACAGCGCGTCCCTCCTTCTCCCGGGTTTCGGCACCAAATGTAACGCATTAAAACTTCATAATCATCGGGAAAAAGGAGGCGGGAACCGGCGGACAATCAAGTCAAACTTTAATAATCAAAATAAACACAAAACAGCGCGGCAGCCCCTCACGGCCAACTGCCGCACACAAACAAAATCAAACACAAAATAAAAACCAGGCCTGGTCCTCTCTCGTCCTTCACTGTCGTAGCTCCTCTTTTATATCCTTCCATCTCCTCTGTGGGACTCGAGACCGGTGGGTCGAGCAGGTGTCGCTCATTTCCAATCACTCCTCGGGCCTCGCTCTTGTTCCCACGGCTCTCGGCCCCGCCCCACTCGTCACACCTACAGAAGGACAAACAGCACTGCAACGCTTCACAGATCTGGGCCCGGTTCCCCCAAAACATTCTTATCGTTAAGTAGTTCTTAACCTATTTCTTAACCTCTCTCTTAAAGTTATAGCACGATTCCCGGCACGTTCGTATGCTAAGTATATCTTCTGTAAGTCACACTTTCGTACGGTTGGTCTGGAACATTCGTAAGCTCTCTCTTAGCATTGTTTGAGCTCAAGACGCTAGTCACCACCACTGTGCAGCAGTCTTTAGAGATCAGCGCAGTGCAGTACAAGTCAAACTATGGTATGTTGACAATGTTGTGGCTCAACAATGATTTTATGTTATGGATATTTTAAGACTAATAATAAAATATGTTCTCAATGGATACAGGCCTATTTCTGAAGTTGACTTTATTTGGTATCAGAACTAATATGGTGGCTATTAGCCGAGGCTATTTTGTAATGTCATTAAAGCATTTATATTGGCAATTACTTTTGATAATTAAAATCTGGCAAACAATTTGGCTCTAAATGGCTAAGATCTATAAATGGTTAAGCATGGTGGTGTCCAGTAAGCGACCAACTATGGCAGCGATCCAACGTGTCCTTTATACACGGCGGAATTTTGCTTTAAGTCCTGAAGTCCAGCTGCTTGCAGCACTAAGGTTTTTTGCTACAGGGAGCTTCATTAAGGTTGTGGGAGAGAGCTACAGCCTAAGCAAGACCTCGGTGTGGAGGTGCGTCCACACTGTCACCAACGCCCTTCTGCGTCATTCTGGAGATTACATCCGGCTTACAGCAACACGTCAGGAGGTCCAGGAGGTGAACCAGGGCTGTCATGCCATTGCTGGCATCCCCAGATTCTTGGGCCTGGTGGATGGCACACTCATCCTTATCGCCAATCCATCAGTGATTGATCAGGCGTACATATCGCGAAAGGGATATGCGGCCATAAACGTGCAGGTTATAGTGGACCATAGGGGTGTGATCTCCGACCTGGTGGCAAGGTGGCCAGGCAGCACCCATGACAGTTTTGTCTGGGCCAATTCTGCCGTGGGTGACCAAGCGGAGAGAGATGGGAGAGAGGGGATTAAACAGAAGTAACTGCAGCTGATTGCCAATCAATTCTGATTGTAAAGTACCTTACCATTAATATAAAAGTGTATTACATAATTTTTAGAAGTCGTTAAACCCATGTCAAGAAGTGGCACAAGTGGTACAATGGGATAAGGAGGGTGGATGATTAGCGAGGGATACCCGGTTCGTCTACCCGTCACAACATATCATGTGAACATATTACTGACAATTTGATAATCTAATTAATAGTCTATATTTTACTGATAACTTAAACTATGTTAAAATAAATGTTACTGGAATAATTTGAGGAATGCTTCATTTGCATAGAGCGTGTTGTCTTTCTTAATGCCTTAATGGCCTTTGCGTGAAGTGGAAAATCGATTCCTGAGCAATCGATGCCAACTAATTCAGCACCTTCACTTGGGACAGCGCCTTTGTAACATCGAACGTAAGAGGCAATGTGTTAAGAAGCTTCCTAAGGGACACTTCGGGGAACACACTTTGGTAAGATATATCTTTCAAGTCTTCTTTGCGCGCTAAGAGTGAGCGTTATTGGGGAACCAGGCCCTGGTCTTTATGGCATTGTGGCCAGACTCAACCCTGTCCTCAGTGGAGACACATGAAAACACACTTGGAATTTGCAAAAAAAAAAAGCACATAAAGACCCTCAGACTCTGAGAAAAAAAAATTCTCTGCTATGATGAACCTCAGTTACAATTATCATATTTGAAGGAAATCAGGCACTGCTCATCAACTGCAGAGTACCATCCCTAAAGTAAAGTGTGCTGGTAGCAGCCTCTTGCTGTGGGGCTGTTTTTCAGTAGTGGAGACTGAGGGACACATCAGAGTAGAAGAAAAGCTCAATGCTACACAATATAGAAATTGTCTTAATGAAAACCTAGTCCAGAGCATTCAGAACCTCAGACTGGGCAAAAGGTTTACCTTCTAACAGGACAATGACCCTAATCATAGCAAGAGTGGCTTATAGTACAGAAACCGAATAACCAAATGCAAAATATTATTGTAGTATATAGTCAACAGTCTTCACTGTATAAATTAAATATATTAATTATCGTTAAAACTACAAAGTAATTAAGTAAAGAGCAGTGAGTGATTTTCTCTCATTTAATTTCTTAGATTAACATTAAGGACATCAACACCAGCTAGTAAATTAGGTGTGTTAGGTACATCCAATATAATGATACACATCCAATTTCTTTCTCAAATATTTACATTCACTTAAGACACAACCCAATGTTTTTATTTGATTTTTAATTTTTTTTGAGGATACTGGCCTAGACAGGTGTTTCGACATAATATTGTATATATGGATTTATCAGTTCAAGAGCAAGAATAAGCAAAACTGAATTTGTTGATATAACACACGGCTCTCTGTGTGTGCGTTGTGCGCATTGAACACAGAATGTGGGTGCAAAATTAAGCTTGTTGCATCTTTTTGTGTTTGTATGCTTAAACTGGTGAGGTGTATTTGTTCAGGCGCAGGTGGAAGCGAAGAAGAGCTCGATTCGGTGTTTGCACGTTGTCTGTGAGACACAGAACACTGTCTCTGTGGGTACACCGAACACAGTGTGCAAGAACTCAGCATCTAGTGCTTGAATGCTTTAAACTCTTTTGAATGTTTAAATTGGCAAGGCTTAAAAACACATGCAAATGATAAGCTTATGTGATGTGCAACAGTGGCCTGTCAAATGTCCTGAGAGCGTCTTGAAATCTCCAGGGGTACCCACTCAGCCGTGGGCCCCTATAATCGTCCTTTCACTCCATTAGCAATGGCTCTGATCAGCTGTACTAATAAAACTTCTACTATGATAAATAATTAGCAATTTATATGTTGCACGAAATATAAAAGTTTCATTTAAATGGCTGTCAATGCATTTTTGGTTACAGATGGTATAGTTAAGCATCTACTAGCAGTCAAACTGGTGTATACTAACCAGCTAAATCTTGACCCCTTGGAAAACATGTTACATCTAACTTGATATCACTTTTTAAATCCACATGTGATTCAGACCAGGCTATCTTTAGACACATAAAAACATGGTTTTCCAAACTCTGTGATGTGCATTTCAAGCAAAACAAATATCTTCAAGTGCTGTAAATGGAATCTGCCATGCCAATTTCTAACAATGCAAAGTCTGTTTTTACTATCTGTACCTTTGCTATTAATGAAACATTTTATATAATAATGAAATAAATGTTTAGACAGCACCAGCTCATGTTATTGACAACAACCAAATCCAGTGAATTAAACAATCACTACACATTAATTTACTCGTAAGTGACTCTACGTCAGAGGCCAGATAGTTATCAGTGCATCAGCAAGTGCTAAGCTCATGACCTTTTGAGCTATTTTCCTTTTATAAGTATAGATGAAGTTAATTTTGAAAAGATGAGTCACTCTTCGAGTACTTGCATCTTCTGTTGCAGAGTATGCACTACAACCCTGAGGACAGCTTGAAGCATTAGGTGAACTATAATTAAAACAGTTCATCATTCTATCAGGATGCAATAGACATATTCCATCCCATTAGTCTTGTTTTATTTCATGAGTTCACACTTACATATAATTAGCTGAAGTATTATAATGCATATTTGGTGTGCTGTCCGGGGAAGGGGCTCTGAGCTCGGGAATGGCCCGAACCTAGAGTACCCCCCCCCCTTGTATAATATAAAAGTGTAAAATGAACTCTAGTGGAGGAGATGGGTGGAGGGGGGATGCTGATAGACCGTCAATGGAGACAGGTAGGCTAATTCAGCTGTATTTATACCCTAAGGTTGATTATCTTAAGTGGCTCCACCTGTGCTAATTAGGCTAAGTATCTGACGTGCTCCTCCCGAACCTTGTTATGAAACTACATATAATTGACAGTTTTGTGTAGCTTTGTATTTAAAAAATCAGAAAAAGCATCTTAGATTCAGCCTTGATGCAAACAAGCACATGAATCTAAGCAACAACTAGAAATTTGCCACAGAATCCAACAAAAATAACCAAAAGGATATTTTCATACGCATATTCAGAGCCTTAGAACCTTCCTTTTGAGCAGCCCAGTAATGCTTGATGTACAATATGTAATGAAGTACATTCTGATAAGACACCAGTCAGCATTGTCACTTTCTGATGTGGAACAGGAGCACTGTGAACACAAAATATATATCCAAGATCAATACCAGTGAAGGAACAGAATAACACTTGTGAAACATCACACACTAATGCAACCCTTGCAGCTAAACATCCTGTTGGACTACAGTGTACAATACATCATAAGAAACCATAAATACGCTGTTGGATGTTTGTTTCAAGAACAGATTGAATCATGTGAAGGAGTAAATCTGATGTTTATGTTAACACTGTAATCTTTTTTCGCCCCATTCATGCACACCACTCTTAAAAATATGAAAAAAATGATAATATTGCTGGCTTTGTAATTTACGCCTCTGAATGGTTTCTGTAAAGCCAAAGAAACTACCAACATATGACAAGGTAATCAATGGTATCACCCACCTTTCTGTTTGCTCAGCTTGAAAAAGAAATGACTACAATCAAGACAATCTGTTTCACAGCATTTCATTTTCCCCGTGGTTTAACTGTCACAAACTGACAAACAAACAAAAAGAAACAGTCTTTGCAGCCTCACGGGTTTTCTGTAATAGAGCAGGATTTCTTATTTTCTCCAAGAATTCATTGGTGTGTCCCGAACCTTTGGGGTCAGGTGTCAGAAAGCAGAAAGAAGGGGTAATCAGTGTATTGTCCAGGGGTCTCAAAATGTGCCATTTCTGACACGCCAATTATTTTCTGGTTGCTCATCAAAAGTTTGTGTGCTAGGGTAGATTAAAACTGGGGATGTTTTTAGAACAGAATGTAGGTGTCAAGTCTGTGAGTGTATTAACACCGTAACATCACATGTCAATATCTAGAACAAATACAATATTTAAATTAATATTGGTTAATGTAATAGGTGTAATTATAGACAACTATACCTACATGTACAGCATTTGTGCATTGGTATCCCCAAAACACGTAACAAGCTTTTGCTCTGTTTAAATATCCTAACTAGCCCTCATTATTGACTCCACTAATGGAGTAAGTTTGAAGGTGGGACTATCTGTTGAGAAGTTTTCGGAAGCCTGTTCAGATATAATTTTTCTGTTTGGTAACACTTGTGGCCTGAAATAGATTATGAATAATATTTATGCCTTCAATTCTTTTAACAGTTCTCAAACAGGAATATTCATCCAAGATGTGAAATCAGATTCCCGAAACAAATTAATCTTTTGTGTTGTTTCTTTTTTGTAGTGTTTTTTGGTAACAGCCGGCACTGAAATTTTAACGAGCTGTTGAGACAATTCTTAAACACAGCTGATTGTCCATTGTGTTAATACGCTAATCCATTGATATATGCGGCTTTCAAATGCTACCGTGTGTTTTTGTGTGAGTGTACGTGGAAGCGATGGTCATTGTAATATCACATAGTCATGTGTTGTAGTTCGTCTCCTTCCTTCCCTGCTGAAAAAAATAATAGCTAGACACTATCACAAAAGTTTTGATAGTTTTACTGGTTATGATGGGAATTCTATTGGTTTTAATGGAAACTGTAATGGACCCTTTGGGTTTCTGCTGGTAATTTGTCACCTTCTATTAGTGGCTTGTTAAAATCATTAAATCCTATTGGGCTATGTCCCAAAAAACAGAAAGAAAAATCATTCCAACCACTACCATTCTTCTATTAGCGTTACAGCTTGGGAATTATGCTCAAACAGCTCGCCACCCTCCCTCCCATCTGTAAGCATCAAGCGTATTATTGTGCACCTTCTGGCTGTCGTCTTCGTTGTTTCAGATTACCAAGGCTTTGAAGTCCTAGCTGTCATGGACCTCACTGCCGATAGACATCCATTCTTCATAGCAAGCTACAGTATAGTCGTCCCGGGATTCACTGCCATGTCTATGTGTTACTATTGTTTTACTTAAGACATTACTTAAGTTTCTTAATCATCTGTATATCACACAAGCTGATGGTTCTGGAGGGTTAATGCTAAAGCTCTCGTGTGTGCAAATAATTATGGAGCGGAAACCCCCATAAGGAACCATACTGCCAAAGATAATCAATAAATTCACTGTAACTTGACAAAATGGTTCTGCCTGAACGCAACATTATTTTTAGTGAAACTAAATACATATAGCCAAACAATGAAGACTGATTATCGAGTGAATGAATCTTATTAAAGTTTTTCTCTTTTTTTTTAAGGAATCGAAAACAGGACAATGAGTCTGATTCCCAATCGAATAAATTGTTGGTTCTTTTTAATGAATCAAAACATATACAGCCAACCAATGTAGTCAAATATCTGTAAAATGTTTTGTAAATACACTTTATAAAAGAATTGTTTTATTTGTTCAATTTAAATCTGAAATGATCTAACCATTTGTCAACAGTCGTCTGTTGAGGAAAATAAATGCAGCATGAAATGCATGTAATTTTCCTCCTCTCGTCCGTTCCTGTCTCTGTGATACTCCCTGACTAGGCAAAGTCTTTAAGAATTCAGACAATTGGATTTATTTGAAGTTTGAAGCAACTTTGCACGGTGGTGAGCATGCTTAATGCATTTTTGGTGTGTTTTCCATGTCTGATGATAACTGGGTGTCCTGTTGTTTGTAATCAAGGTAGATATTATTCAATAGTCTTCGGTTAAACTAATGTCAAGTTGAATTCTTTCCTAAAGGTGTGATTGCTGCACCTGGGTACCATTTCTCGTCATTGCTACCTGACTCTCGGTCATTGGTGCAGAGCTGCATGTCAGAGCCACTGATTTGACAAACGTCCACAGGCCCACAAGAGAAAGGAAATGGCCATATGGGGACTTAAATCTGTGAAAGATGCATCAGCGACTAAATTGAAAGAGTAATGGCAATCTGACATTGGGGCGAAACTCAGTGTGGAGGGATTCAGCCTCGATTTATCACAAGTAATTTCCCTATCATTAGCTGTACTGTTTAAAAGGCCATACAGCTGCAGCTGGAGACTCGTGATGTTTTTCATTCGGCTTCACATCAAAACATTCACCTTAATCTTTCTTTCTTATTTCCACCCTTTTATCATACGGAGCCCCGCACATTACATGCAGGAAAAAAACTGTAGTCTAAATCGTGTTCACAATTTACTGTTTCGTTCCCTCGATTTATAAATTGTGTGCATAATTTACTAATTTGTTCCCTCGATTTGCTAAATCATGCATAGGATTTATAAATCGAGAGAACGAATTAGTAAATTGTCGATATATGTACTAAAACTGCACATGAGCACACGATTACTATTTTGTTCCCTCAATTTTATTTCGAAATAATCGTGTGCACTTTTTAGTACATCGAGGAAACAAATTAGTAAATCTTGCGCACAATTTAAAATTTTTTTCTCGCATGTCATGTATTATACTCCGTGTTATCACAACCTCAACACCACTCCTAATCATGAGGTATATATATGTTGTAGCAACTCATCACTTGATTAGCTGTCGATATATGAGATTCAAAACGCAAGAGAGAGTGTACTTAATGTGGGACTGTGGGGACATGTCAGTGAACATGAAAACTAAATCACAGTCTTTAGCTGTTTACAAGTGTCTGGTGATGTATTTGATATGGTTATGTTTGTATTAGGCTTTTAGGACTTTAAGTTTTAGTTAAGAAACAGCCAATCAGTAATACTCACAGTCTATAACTACTACATTTAGGCTTTGACACGTGCTATTTACAGTCAAGTTTTAAGAGAGTCTGCCTGTGTTTATCCATGGCATTTCAGGTTTACATGCCTGATTTAGTTTCTCAAACATGCAGAAATCTAATAAAGGGACTATGGGACAGGCTTAAAATTGTGTATGAAAGACCAAACTTTTCTTATTATACATATAAGCCTTATCACAATTTAATACTTTCTCTCAAAATAATGGTTCTTATGCAAAATAAGATTCATAACTCTGAATTATTATCCACATAGCATCCACACAGCTGACACTTAATTTATGATGTGTTTTTTTTAACCTTGCCACACCGAGATATTCCCTCATTTATTTTAACTTATATTATTATTATTATTATTATTATTATTATTATTTTACATTTTACATGCCAGCATTAGGTTTATTCTAGTTAGTTAGTATTTGTTTCATCTAATCTGCTAAATATGACTGATTTATTATAGAGTTCTCATGAATTTCAAATTTACCCTCCACTAAATCTCATTGCAAAAAACAATTTTAATTAATTTTAGACCATTCAGACAATATAAATCCTGATAATTGTGACATTATTAGTTTATTAACATTATGACTCAGTTTTGAATATTTAGATTTTCTAGTTTTTATAAATGTATTTTTGTTTTACTTATTTTAGTGCATCAAGTTAAAAATAAATTAAAATGAGAAATGTTTTTTTATATTTAATTTTATTTCATTTCACACTTCTTTTCATTTAAGTAATGACATTTTAATTTTAGTTTCAGTTTTAGTTTAGACTGTATAAATGTCTGTATATCTGTAATTCAGTTTTGTCTCAAATTTGGAATAATATTTAAAAGGGGTTTTCAAATGGTAAAAAAAGGTTTCATCATTATTTTTGCTAATGAAAAGATTTTTTTTTCACTGTTAATTTACATCTTTTAGTTGAATAATGTGTAAACAATGTCAATTTTGTGTCCTGTCGGTTGCCCATTTAGTGATTCAGATGCTCAGCTGGTGTTTAGACATGCAATAGCCTTGTCAGACATCACAATCCACTGGGAAGAGAAACAAACTATCCTCAGTATAACCATGATGTATCATGAGGATTCAGTAGTTTGGAGTGTCTGTGTCTGGAGTGTGATGACTTCATTACAGCAAATGACATGAAATTCTCATTCAGCTGAAGCAACGAATCTATTACAGCTCCCTAAGGGTGGACCATTTCTTGCTCTGCTCCACAAGTGGCCCACCTGTGATTGAGATATTTAAAGCACACGTCTCACAGGTCAATTCTGCGCTTAAACAAGATGGTCAATATTGTGTTTAGTTGCCTTCCCTCTTTCCACAGTCCATTCTCGGTAATTACAGCACAGAGAACGAGAGACGGAGTCAGGATATGACAGAGTCATTGCACAGCTAATGAGCTGCTGCTACAACAACCACTCTGCTTGTTAGCAGACTATCTGTGATACTGACTTACACAAGCGCAATGTCAAAGGAGAGCTTTTAGCAAACGCTGCTTTACTTTCATTTCCCTTAATGCTGAGGCCAGCGTGAATCTGGATCCATTCCTCTGATAAACACACTTAGTCAAAGAGTAATTATGCTAATTCTAGAAAAGCAAACAGCATGGTTTGTAATAACATGTCAACAGATTTGATGCTCAACAAACAGACTGTTGTTTTCAAATTATCATCAAAATAATTATCCAAAATTTGGACACTAGAGGTCCTCTCAAAGACAATAGCACAATGATGTAGGGTGCACTGCACCACTGAACAGTAAATACACCGATGATGGGCTAATTATTGAGCTCTATGATTCAGTTTACTTGGCTAATAATTTAAAAAGAAAAGTAATTTAAAAACTGCTTTTTAAGTATTGTGTTTATAATACAATGAAGTTGTAATAATAATAAATAATAACTAGATATTTGGATGTGATACACATTAATATCAGATCTTCCCAATACACTTAAGAAAATAAACTGTGGGCAGCTTATGCTGAACCAGACACAGAATCATTTTTTTCTTCTTTTATTCTCATCAGCACTCAGTTTAAATGGCACTGGAAAAGGCAAGATCGTGTCCTCTGTCCCCTTATAAGTCCCTTACGAGGACTCTGTCCCTCCCCCTGAACTGGTCCCCTCTGTGATGGGCAGGGTGTCTATGGTTACGGGCATCCTGCATCCCTTCTTCATGTCTGTGACATCTAATTTTCTCAGCTCACTGCGGTGTAGGGTGCGCTGAGAGGGATAATGATATGCTTTTAGCCGTGCTGACTAGCAATGCAGTCACAGCACACAAACACATCAGGCGTCATTAGTGGCTGTTAAGCACAAAATCTAAAACTTAATTTCTAGTCTTATGTAACCTATTCTGTCCCCCTCCAACTTGACCTGCCTTCTGAGATATGGACAAGGGTTTGATTCTGTGGCTTGTTTCATCATTTGTGTTTATGAGAAGGCAATTACAGTTTAATTCTCACTCCCTTCAGACCTTTCAGTCTGATGGAATAATACAGGCTGTGTATGAAAATGTAAGGCATGCTTCTGATATCACAGAAGTCAAACCTACTGAACTCACAGTTTGCATTCATCATTCAAGATGTTCATGTCTTTTTTTCTTTAGTCGCAATGAAATTAAGTTTTTTGAAGAAAAACGTAAGGAATTTTCTCCATATAATGGACTTCAGACAAGCATTTGGGGATAAAAAGTGTAAGAATTTGTATTGTTTTTTTTACCCTTGTTCCTCGGCTGGAATTGTGTACAGCCCTTTGCAGCTACACTGAAACTGCAATTTGGACCTTCAACCAGTTGGCCACCAAATTGTGAGTAAATTGTGAACTCCTTTAAGATCATTTTTTTTAAATTTGAATGTATAAAACCATGTGTCAAGCAATAAGACCATCACTGCAATCAATAACTGAATGCAAAATGATGCCAGTTGCATTTGTAAAATAATCTGAGGTCACAATGTATAGCTAGTTTCAGTTGCAATGACTGAAATAAAATTTCCGCTTAATTTTGTGGGCTATATTTTATATATATTTTATATATATATATATATATATATATTATACAGCATATTTGAAAAACCGCGTCTAAAACCCTCGTCCGTCATTAAAAAAAATCGAATCAGGTTTGAATTTCTGCATTTTCCCATCCCTTACAAGCATTTTGATAGGAAAGGAAAAAATTGTAAAAAATGCATATGAAAATTTCGGACTCAGTGTGCAATGATCTTTAGTCATGTAAATATGCCATGTTGACCAACAGAAATCTGTTTGTTTGAAAGTGACTTCTGTGCACGCTGTGCTTTATACACCACTACACTGTGGACAACAGACAATGGACAGACCTTTTTTGTTCTAAGAAATATGATCACTAAAAGGTCCAAAATTTTAAGTTTGCTGAAAATTTTCTCACCAAAAAAAGGATGGACCTTTTTTAACTGGAAGTGTAATTATGGATTATTTAGTCATATGTTGGCCAAAACAAAGCTTTTCACTTCACAAGATATCAGTGGGAGCCTGTAGTCTAAATCCATTCATGTAATAAAGTACCTTATCGAATAACAATTTATTGTCTGATTATTTTACTGCACATAAAATATAAAACACAATTTAAAAGTTGCATTTCATGCTTAAATTACTTTCTAATGACACTAGAACAAGCCATCAACTTTCCACTCGCTGTTTTTTGCTCGTCAGAAAGGCGAAGGGAGATTGTTCTAAAACAATAACACACTGTTCAACATGAGCAAATGTGACCTACACCTGAGGGCAATTGCAGAGCCAACTACAGCACAATGAAGGGCAAATAACTCAATGAACAATGAATCGAACAATTCAGAAACTCCAATTTTTCTTCTCCCACAAATGGCATTCAAGTCGGCCGTGTTCTTCCTTTGTTCTCAAATGTCTTAGTCACCCATGGTATGTTTGTGTCTGTTCAGGATCCTACCTTCAAATGTCACCACAGAACCAAATCAAGAATTATTGATGGTGATCGAAAACATTGCTGGTGGCAACAGGTAAAAGCAAAGACACAGACAACGCAGAACTAATGAAGTGAGAGTGCTCTGCGATGCCCTCTGACCATGTGACAAAGATCTTACATGGAACATAATGGCATTTATGTAGCACTGAAACATTACTCACCACTCGCCTGCGGATAAAAGAAAGACTTTCAAGAGAAAAGAAACAATAGATTTTGATTGAGGCCTTAGTCCATTTGTCTCAAATCATATTAGATTTGCCGGATAAACAACGCAAAAGGCCAATCTTTTAAAAATGTACTTGTGTGTCATTTGAATGACAGTTGCTATCAGTTTATAATTCACATGGTTTCCTTCCACACAGACAGTGTTATTGCAACTGAACAGAACATTAGCATCATAATAAATGAGCAGCTTCCGTCACAGCCTTTTTTCACAAGGTTTTCAGAAGGTTTCAAAATTGAGGTGTGAATTTTTCTACTCTCACGTTACCTGCGGCATATTAAGTGTTTGACATTTGCTCCTTTCACAGACATCTTTTAACTGTAAGAAATAATAATGTTTAAATTAGGAATGTATATGAAGGTGGCATTACAAACTGCTCAATTATTATTTGGCAATAACTAATGTGCCTGTAGCTCAACTGGTGATGCAATGTGATGGTAATGTTAAGGTTGTGGGTTCAGCCCCCAAAGAAATACCTATCACTGAAAAAAAAATGTAACATCTAAATAAACTGATTTTATTCAAATCAAAAATATTATTTAGCATCACTCAACCAACCTGTTTATACCAGCAAAACTCATTTTACGGGTTCAATCAGTTAGAAATAGTCCTTTAGGGTAACATGTGTCTTGAATGTACACAGTTTATTTGAATAAATTTGGGTCAAGCACTAAAAAAAATTGCTTTTGCTTTTTTTCTAAAAAAAAAAAAAGAAATCTTGTACAAGATACTTTTCTTGACAAGCAAAATATGTAAGATATAAGACTTTTTTAAATTATATTCTAAATTAAGTTATTTCTTTAGTTCTTCGTCTTGCTTAAAACAATAAAAACAAGCAAAAATTATAAATATAGTTTAGACAGTTCAATAGAGTAATAATAAATAATACTCTCTAACTCGAAGTCTTAATATCTTGTTAAATTTTTCTTCTAAGTTAAATTGGTTTTAGATATTTTATTGGGAAATGAAAGTGTTAATGTAAAAGTCTATACATTTCAGTTTCAACTGGATGACTTTGGAGATTTGTTGAGTATATTATAAAGGCAGGCGTCCCGAGTTCGAATCCCAGCTCAACGAGGACCTTTCCTGCACATTCAAAAATACTAGACTTAATTTGATTTTAAATAGGCCTATTGTTGTTGATGAGTCAGTTCATCTTGTTTTTCTGTTTTAATCCATTAATTCAAATTGTTTAATTTCATTACTTAGTAGACATCACTTGTGTTTATTTTTATTCCCCAAAGATAAATATATAATACATTACATACATATTTCAAATTCACATTCAGGTGGGAGCATGCCTTCAGATCAAAGGCAAAGCAATCAAAATGCTTTGCTTACAGGCAGCAACTTTGATGTCCCCTCACAATGCTCTCATTGTAGCTCAGGGCACTTGTATAATGGACAGTTTTTCTTTCACTTCCCACAAATCTTCATGCAAATAAAACACATCCTAGAGTCATCTATTTGAGTCTGTCCATCCATCAACTGGCAAAAATGAATAAATAAATAAAAAACAGAAATAACAAAAAGATTAAACTGTAATAGAAAACGTGCTGTCAGTCATTTTTCATCTTGTGGACTTACCAAAATGATATTGCATGATAACGGTTACATTGAATTCCTCTTGTGTATTGATGATTGTTGTGTCTTCATTCCAATGATTAGGTGGTCCCCATGCTGTACTGGACAGGACCAGCATGTTTATTGTCTGTTACCTGATTAAATTTGGCCCCATCTGACTTTTCGAATAAACTGAACAGATATATGAATGCTATGCCAGAGACTGAGTTTAATAAGATATTGCATTATCAGTCGCCACACTTGACATTAATGATCTTGGTGTTAACCACAAGTGATTAAATTATTTTACGACATTTCTTTATCAAATCCGAACAACTGATGACCTGTTAGAGTGCATTACAATATATTTAGAATTATTCTTAATTATTCATATATTTTAAGTCCTTTAATATTAAATGTGAAACAAGTTTATTATTTTACTTCATGAAATGTTAATATATATGTAAAATATTCAATAGTTTTTACTATGCGCACAGACGAAAGTGTCACTCCTGATGTCTATTTAGAAATTGTTAAGTATCTGTCCTCAGTATTCTGAGAAAAGAGCAGACAGATTACACTATCAAGCACTGAAGATGCAGCCAGTATCATCTGGATTCGACCTTTGAACTCACTGAAGAATAGAAGAATATTGAGGTCAGGGTGACCCCAGCTCTAGAGGATCAAATATCTACTGCAGACATCATTTTCTCTTTCAGTTTAGAAAGTGATGTGTCACACAGACATGAACAGGCATTTACACACACACATTAAATGCCTTTCAGACAGTCATTACATCAACAAGTAAATTGCTCGGGTTGGCCTGCAGTGACAAAAAGCCTTTTTTTTCTGGCACACGTGGTATTTATCTCCCTTGCATACATACTTTTAACTTTGAGGCTAGAAAGAGACATGGTTGTAACCTTACCTAACAATAAGTTAACTTTCTTTCTCACTCTACATTTTGATTTAAACTTCAATGAGATTTGAAACTGAACATTTAGTGGTTATGTGTGTGTGTGCGTGTATCTATATATGTGTGAGTGTGTGTGTGTGTGTGTCTTAGACAAATACTAAATTATGAATTGTATTCTTACGATAAATTATCTATCTATCCATCCATCCATCTATCCATCTAGATAGTACGTTTAATTAACTAATTAATATTTTTCGTAGTTGCTAATGATTTAAAGAACATAAAATAATGACCCTTTTTTAATTATGGACATTTTCATTGAAATGACATTAGAGAAGTTATAGGAGATCAGGTTCAGTACATGTGCTAATAAATAGACCACAGCTCCAACACGTTTTCCCATTTTCACTGTTATGTCATGTCGTTGTTATATATATATTCATGACGTCAGCTACTTTCACATTCAAAAGCAATGATGCACTGACGCAAGTAACTCAGTACTTATGCAGACACAGTTTGAATAACCATGTATGCCTACATTTAGAGGACAAATAATTAAAGTAGACTGATGGCCTACTGCATGTGTTTACATCTAAATATTAAATCTACATTGATTTTACATGTTTTCTGTTAAAGCTAGGTTGTTAGTGTCGACAAACACAAGTGCCATCAAGACAGGACAAATACGTGATGTACTTGAAGAACTAGAGTGTTCAAAATATGGTCTCTATTTTGCATAACTATTTTTTCCCTTCCAATGTGTCTAAACTTGTTAAACAAAAAGGGCAAACCAAAATAAATGTGTAAGTAATGCCTCAAATTTACCAGCAAATAATTATTAGACAAGGGTTTAGTTTAGAAAAATGACCTCAAGCACACCCTCCCATCAACTGCAATCACTTATAATTCATTGACAAGAAAAATTGCCACCACACAAACTGTCAATCAATTCATCTGGTGTATTAAGAGTCAAACAACAACAGCTTGTGAAAAAGCAATTCAGATGAGCTGGTAACAAACAGCCTATACGATTTATGATTTGTTCTTCAGGGAAAACGTTTATATGTAGCACTATTACATCATCCGTAATGCATCTAGCTCTGTGATCAATTATATATTTATTCATCAGTCAGTTTAACATTAATTTGATGTTTGACCACAGTAAATGAGACATCTTTTATCAAAAAAGCAACTCTCTGAACCATCCTTTATTCTTTTTTTTTCTTTTAATGCTGAAAAACAAAAACAAAGGTCCATAAAGAGCTTAATCGAGCAATAAATAAATAAATATAATCATCAATGTCTTTAACAAACAGACTGTGTCAGAGTAAGTCCACAGAGATGTGTATGTACAGTGGAGGTCTACACAGTTCATGTCAGGTATCAGGTGGGATCGCGGCATCGTTGCAGGACTGGCGCCGTTAACACGATGTGAAGGTCTTCCAGAAGAAGTTTTTGCAGGGGGCTTTGCGGTCACGCTGCGGCAGCTGTGATAACCGATTGTAGACGGCCCGTTCTTCCAGACGGGACTCCAGGGGCTCCTCCACATCCAAGGGGACAGGCGCTATCTCCCCAGCCAGAACGCTGTTGTCTGCTCCATCCAGCAGCCCAGAGATCAGCTTCAGGATCAGCTCCTTGCGCTCTTTGCTCAGTTCCTGAAGAGAAAGCAACTGGACTTGAATTAGAATGCAAGATTTTAAAGGCTTCAACTATTCATAATAATAATAATAATATGTCTGCTATACTAAAATGATCCCAGAATGGTCTCTTTCGGTCGCTAAACATCAACATGTGTCTAAAATACAAACACCTGCTTGGGAAATCCATAAAAGCTATAACAGGAAGCACATTTACAGTCACTCACCCTACTTTGTGCCAGGTTCCTCTCCTCCAATGGAAGCACAGCTGCTGCTCTGACACTATACAGCACCAGCAAAAGAGACACTAAGCTGGACAAAAGCTGCATACTGACAAAATAGTTGAAGTTAAAGTGTGCAGAAAGGTCGGTAAGAGAAGTGAAGCAGGAACTTCGAATTCCTTGTAGTTCCTGGTGCAGAGTAAAGCTAGAGAGATCTTGGGTTTTGAGAGCTTCAGGTGGCAGGGTCCTTATATACCTCTCGTTCCAGTCCCCTACTGACGCAGCGGTTGGAGGATGGAGGGGAGAGGGTGGGGGAGTGGGTGGCTTAGGAACTAACAAAAGCATTGAGTAGTTAACCACCCAACAAACCAGACGTGCGGGTGAGGAGGACTGCGCCACGACGCTCACGTCATAGCTCTAAAAATGGTCGTGATTTCAGTTCAAACGGATGTGAGGAGAAAAAACACTGATGATGACGGAGCTACCGATAACGTGTTTCTGAAAAGTTCTGTGGGCCGCTCATTTTTTATGCTAATTATGATTTACATTTCTGTAGAGCCAAATGACATGCAGGCAGCGAATCATGTTTTAGGAAGTACGGCGGTCAGACATACGCTGTAATTAGTTACACGCCGTTCTCACTCAGAGCTGCATTGTGCTATCAACACAAGGAAATCAAACTAACCCGTTTTGTTGTGTACAGTGGCAATCTGCTCTCATTCCAAAGTGTAATTGAGCACAACTCCTCCTCCTTCTCCTTCAGATTGCCATCGAACCGTCTGGCACCTTGAACAGCTGAGAAAACCGTCTTTATGGAGAAAGAAGATGCTTTTGATCATTAGATGAAAACAGGCTGAATAACAGAAATGAAGTCTTTTATGAAAATGTAACTGCAGATTTTACCAAGGAAGAATATCAAGTGAGACAAACAATAGCACAAAAGGCAAACGAGATTATGATCGAGTCAATACTACAGCAGCAAATCTAATAGAAAATAGCAACTGAAATATAAAGATTAGTTAGTTTTCATGGAAAATGGTCTCTTGAGGTATAGATTCCTTTTCATTAGTCTGTAAACATTACATTTAGTCATTTAGCAGACGGTTTTATCCAAAGCGACTTTGGACAACAGAAGCAATCAAAACTAACAAAAGAGCAACAATATGTAAGTGCAAATGACAAGTCTCGGACTCGGTACACAAACACAAAAAGAAAAACAAGTCGTTTTTTGGGGAGCATAACAGACTAATAACTGTTGAACAAATAATAATAAAAAAAAGCTTTAAAGAAATATTCCAGGGTTCAGTACAAGGTAGTTGCCTTAATTGACAACAATGGATAGATAATATTAATTGTAATTAAAATTATTATTTTTTATTTAAAGCAAAAAATCTGGGTTTAATCAGATATCAATTGAAGTGAATGGGGGGAGGGCAACTATTTCAATAGCTTAGCCACATTATGTAAATACTATGTGCTTTAATATAGTTAAATATAGTGAAAAAAATCACTTACTGACCATTTGTGTG
Organism: Carassius carassius; assembly: GCF_963082965.1. Classification (NCBI taxonomy): domain Eukaryota; kingdom Metazoa; phylum Chordata; class Actinopteri; order Cypriniformes; family Cyprinidae; genus Carassius; species Carassius carassius. The sequence goes on along the minus strand of NC_081791.1, from coordinate 19,533,723 downwards.
TGTAGTTATATCTAATTTGATAACATAATGACAACAGAACAATTTAAATGATTGTAAAATGATTATTTAAACAACTTCAGAGCTCAAATAATACATTAGTTAATAATAAAATGGTTTGAACAGTGGAATTAATAAATGTTTTTATGAAATTATAAGCTTTACATTTCTGCCTTTAAACCCCACTAAAATTGGCCCCATCCAAGTGCCTCACTGTATCCAGTGATTATTTAAAATCAACTGTAGTTGTACCTGACATGTTTTTCTAACTAGAGCCTTATAACATGAGCATAAGAGGAATAGCATAAGGTATGTTTTTGATTGTTAAAATGAACATGAAACAGAAATTCTGATCTTGATTTGTCCATCAGGAATCAAGCATTTTGATATACTAACTGCTGTGATCATATGTGATCCTGGACCACAAAACCAGTCATAAGTAGCATGGGTATATTTGTAGAAATAGCCAATACATTGTATGGGTCAAAATTATAGATTTTTCTTTTATGCCAAAATGTATTATAATATTAAGTAATGATCATGTTCCATGAAGATATTTTGTAAATATCCTACCATAAATATATGAAAACGTAATTTTTTATTAGTAACATGCACTGCTAAAGACTTAATTTGGACAACTTTAAAGGCGATATTCTCAATACCCTCAGATTCCAGATTTTCAAATAGTTGTATCTCAGCCAAATATTGCCCTAACAAACATTACATCAATGGAAAGCTTATTTATTCAGCTTTCAGATGATGTATATATCTCAATTTCTAAAAAACAAATGACCCTTATATGACTAGTTTTGTGGTCCAGGGTCAAATATGTAAGTGACTGGATGATAAAGGGATTATTGTCCCACCCTCTCACCAGTACACATGAAGAGAGGGAATGTTAATGTTTTTAATTAAAAATTTAAAGGCACATGAATTAAAAACTACAAAAAAGTTGTGCACAGATAAATCATTTATAATTAAAACTGCAATATTCCATAAAACAAAATTTTAAATTTGAATTTCATTATGACTTTAAGTGTTTCAATTAATTTTTTGTGCAGATAGCACTATATTCAAAGTGCTGTGCAGTGTGCATAAGTAGTCTAAGTGTGTGTTTAATTAAACAAGACCAGTTGGGCAGTGATAGTAAAACATATCTTGGTCATGGGCTCCTGTCATGTTCTCATTCCGGTCAGCTTCTCTGGCACCCACACACCTCTTTGGATATGCACACACACACCCCGACTGAGTTCACGTGGCTTGGAGCCCTAATAGTCAAGCTTTAGCACATTTTTCACAGCAGACAGATACAGATAGACTTCAGGGCCCCGGGCTCTGTAGATATTAACACAGCGTTGAGATGAGCTGCCCCCAGCCGAATCATGATAAAGTGCGTTTGAAGAATTCATGCCAATTGACCAGTGCCAAACACATCTAACGTTCACTTCCCAACCGACGTCAAACATATCTGGCGTCAGAGTAAAATGCAAATCCACATTCTCCTGTTGTCTCAGCAGGAGTTTTGATGACTTCATATCAGGGTAACTAAAGATTTTGCTACTTGAACTAAAATAAACGTGAATAAATAAAATACAAACTGTGATCCATAACTGATTCCAAGTTCCATTAAAAAATTGTAGTAACTTAATCCATTATATTACACATTTTAGGTAATCTAATCAGACTACTTTTGGATTACTTATAGATTATTTTTGACCTAACTTGTTTATCACACTGATTTAAATAGGATAATCTTGTACCTTATAGATACAAAAGTACAGAGAGAAAGTAGCCTAAATATATTTCATTCAATATTAGTAACATGCATTAAACATTACATTACAAAGAGGTTTCCCAAACATGGGTTTGTGAAGGAACGGCAGGGGGTTTGGGAGTTTAATGATAATAATTAATTAAATAATATGTAAATATTTTAATAATTTTTAAATTACTATAATATATATTTCATTTGTTTACCTTCATGTCATCTGTAGGTCATTTTAGACCGAAACCTTTAAAAGATAAAAAAAGAGGAATTAGGCAGAATTATTAAATTATGTGATATGTAATCACGTAATCAATTAACTGTAGTCTGATTACAAGTAGCCTATTTTATAATGCAATCTAACGATTAGATATTTAGTAATTAGATATTATAAAAACTAAAACGAAAATAACCTGACTAAAATCTATGTACATAAAAACAATTAATAAAAATGACAAAAACATAATTTACTACAAATGTAACTCAAATTTTATATATATATATATATATATATATAACCTACAAAAAAAAAAATATATATATATATATATATTTTTTTTTTGTAAACTTATTCAAAACTAAAACAGTATCTCAATTATACTGACACTGCTTCATGTCCATTATTAATTTATGAGAAACGCCAATACTCAGGCTGGTCCAGTAAATGACAAAATAGACATAATCCAAAACATAGTGACAACGGAAAAACAGTTTTGTGATGTTAGCATGTGCAATAATTAATAAACACTGTAATGTAAAGTATCTCCACTTATCTAAAGTATATATAGTCGACATAACTTGCAATTTTTATACTTATTTTAACGGAAAGGCGAATGTAAACGGTGAAGGCTCAAAAGAATCGGAGCAACTACTGAAGCAACATTGAAATGGACATTTTTGCTACATTTACAATACAACAAACAAACAAAAAATAGCACTGTTGATAGCACAGATATTTACCTCTAAAGTGACTCCTGATACTCTTTTTCGCAAACATATCCCACACATCATTGCAGTCCAATAATGCCAGGATGTTTGTAGGCCGAATTTAGTAACAATGGCGCCCTCCAGTGCATAGAACGGCACTTTACCATCAAACATTTCATTACACGTAGCTAAATTTGACAAGAGGATTAAAAAAATCGTGGTTCCATAATTTTTATTTCAAAACAATTTATGAAATAGGTAAAATTAAATGTAAATCATGAACATTAAATGGTAAAATGACAAATAAACCCTCTTTTATACAGTTAAACTTGACAAGAGTACAATAGTTTTTCCTATGCAGCTATCCTTAAAAGATCTTTAGCTAACCATCAAATACATTTATTTTGTCAAAGTATACCTCCATGATTATATTCAATATTAAGACAGTCTCAATGTTTGAGACTTCCAGTAATTCTAATGTTAAAAGACACCGCAAAATCGTTCCATCATACAGTCCATTGACCATAAGCATGTTTGAAATACACTATAGCATATCACTCAAAAAGGCTGCATACCAAACACTATTTGCTCTACAAAAATAATAATAATAATAATTCACATGTAATCAGACTTGTTCAGGATAGCCAGAGCACACAAGTCACCTTAACAGAGGAAGAAGGAAAACACAACCCATTTAAATGTTAGATCATCTTAACCGCAGAAAATAGCTTCCAGTTTTGCTAGTTACGTTAAGCATCTTCTGTACAGACTTCAGAGTAGTAGTCTTAGAAATTATAGCAATACTAAATCGGTTTAGGTTTGACAGTAGTGTACTGATGATAAAGTGATCCGTAATATGAAACCTTAATACAGCATGATGAGAAAATCTACTGTTATACTGACCTCAAGTCTTTGAAAGGGTTTATAGAGAGGATATGCAGTTCATTTAAAACACCTGCATGCTTATTTAAATCATGGAAAATAAGACAGTTGTAGTGGAACGTTGCACTCTTTTTTTTTTTTTTTCATACTCAACACGAGTAAGAGAAAGACTGGAATCTGTCACAGAACATGCTGGACTGGACAGACAAACAGAATTTCCCCACAGAAGGCATTTGCACTTGTCCATTAGCAGTCCATTGATAGAGAGGGATGCGGTGTTGGAGTTACTGCAGCTGTGGTCAGGGTTTTGTTCTGCTTTCACAGAAGGCAGCGAGTTGACAAGATGGCACCCATGAAGCCATTTAGGCTTCACTTAGTACCTGTGTAAACAGTAGGTAAAAATGGTTAATTCCCTAGAAATGCAAAGTAAAGAGAACAAAATAGAAAACAATAGGCTGCTTCTCACCTTTCTGGCAAATTCTGGGAGGATGAACGCCGCGCGGTGGATATCAGGATTGTAATATTTCAGGTTCATGCTCTCGATCTCATCTCTTGGCAGTTCTCGTACTGGCTCACGGAAATTTATTTTCTGCAATAAAAAAAAAACAAATTAGTAACTGATAAAATTATTAGCATTATCAATATTGTTTTAGAACTTTAGACTTTCGTTCAAAAGTTTGCAGTTGGTAAGTTTTTTTGAAAGATGTCTCTTTTGTTTGATCTTTGTTAGAGCTTTTATTTTTTTGTTTGATCAAAAATACAATATAAAATAACTTTCTATTTCATATACTGTTTGGTCATTTATTCCTGTTACGGCAAATCTGTAATTTAAGCAGCCATTACTCCTGTCTTTAGTGCCACGTTGACCTTCAGAAATCCTTTTGCTCATAGAAACATTATAGTCAACGTTAAAACCAGTTGTTCTGCTTAATATTTTTTTTAAGAAACTGTGACACCTTTTTTTTCTTTTGCAATATTATAATTGTCTTCACGATGATTAATTTGGCATCCTTGCTGAATAAAAGTATTAATTTTAAAAGTATTAAAATAAAAAAAATCTTGATTACAAACTTTTGAACTGTAGTGTATAAACAACGTCTATATATAAGGAATCGTAAATCTATTCAAACAAAAGCAGCTTTATTAAAAGCTAATGAGAAAAACCATACCGGATTTTTACTGCAAAGCATGAAGCCGATTTGTCCACTTGGGTATGTTGGAATGGTGCAGTATGCATAGTCTACTACAGGAAAGAGGGTCTTACAGAAGGTCTGCATTTCTTTGATTAGGTCCAGATGCAACCACTGACACTCTCCTATGAAATTACAAGCAAAAATCACAAACTTGTCAAATGCATTTCATTAATATTTTTCATCTTAGAGCTTTTTTGTAGATTTGCAGTTATGTCAACCTTGACAACAGAGAATTCCTCCCTCACAAAGTGCTGTTTTCATGAGCTGATAGTAAGACTCTTTGAACAAGCTTTCAGCCGGACCTGTGACAGGAAGAAATGAGATCAGTCTGTAATGAACACCATGTTTTGTCTGAGAGTCAGTGGCTACATCATTATTTACCAATGCAAAGAAGAAACTTTAACGCTACACATTGGGCTGCATACCGACAGGGTCTGAGGAGTCTGTGATGATGACATCAAAGGCATCCTGATTCCTTTTCATAAATTCAAAGCCATCACCTACATGCAGCGTAAGTTTGGGGCTGAAGAAGCCTTTTGCCATTCCAGGGAGGTACTTCTTGGAGACATTTATTACATCCTGTGGGAAAACAATCCATGAAATTAATCAGCATGTTAAAGCATGAAATAGTTTGAAGAAAATGGCAAAACCTTTAGATATGCTACAAAATTAATTTCCAGAGGGAGTTTCTGAAACCTTCATACATGTTTCATACATCAAGTGTTAACTTGACAAGGCTTGACTGACACAAATGTTTAAAAAAAAGCATTAAAATGGATGAATTTAAAAGGAGAAAGCAGATCAGAGAAAACAAATGATGAGTCTTAAGAAGGTTTTAAAAACCTGTAGATGGTAGATGCTAAACTATTCTCTACATCCTTTGAAGCAAGATTCATTCATGTTTAGAAATGACTTAGTCACGAAGGGGTTATTTGATTAAAAAAAACAAAAAAAAAAAAAACAGTAAAAACAGCAATATTGTATTTGAATTAAAAATAACTGTTTTCTATTTTAATATTTTAAAATGTAATTTATTCCTGTGATTACTCCAGTCTTCAGTGTCACATGATCCTTTCATAAATCATATTAAGATTATTTTTTTGTTTGTGAAAGAATGATGCTCAATGATGCACGAGGCTGCATTTATCTGATCAAAATACAGTAAAAAAAAAAAAAAGATGTCTCATGATCAATCATAAATCATTTCCATTGTGCTGATTTAGTGCTTTAGAATCTTTTCTTATTATCAGTGTTGAAAACAGTTGTGCTTCTTAAATTGTGGAAACCGTGACACATTTTAGAATTCTTTGATAGATAGAAAGTTCATCAACATCTTTCTTGAAATACAAATCTTTTTTAACATTATAAATGCATTTACTGACATTTTTGATAAATTTAATTCTTGTTAAATAAAAGTATTAAATCATTAACTTTAACTAACCTTACTAACCAAAACCTTTTGACTATAAGCATACATTCAGGTTTAACTGAATACAAACCTCATCAATTTCACACTGAACAACAGACTCCACCAGCGGATGCTTGACAACCTCCCTCAGGACACCGCCGTCTCCTCCACCAATGATGAGAACCTGACGAAAGGAATGGGGAACATCTTAACAAAACCCCAAACAGCTTCAATTTTTCCAAATCACATTTATTTGAAGAACAAAAATGATTCCACATACCTTCTTTGGGCAAGGGTGGCTGCAAAGAGGTAGATTGGCTATCATTTCTTGATAAGAAAATTCATCTCGTTCTGTGCATTGGATGACTCCATCCAAAACCAGCACATTTCCATAAGTTTTACTGCAAGAAGAGAAGCAACAATGATCATTTTCTTACATTAAGCAATAAAATGTAGAACAAACATGTGGGGACAAAGCAAAGATCCAATTGAAGCATTGGACTAAGCATTGCAACCATGCACATGTGATTTGAGATGGCAGCTGACAGCTCTGATCTCTCATCACATGTCCAAATGGTCAACCCCCTACATGTGCAAATACTTCATTTTATTGATTTCCAGGGCATAGATAATGAAAGCAAATCTAGATTTGCATTTCCCACTGTATGAATGGGTCCAGTTGCAATCTATTGTCTTGAGGCAGAGTCGAGTGTGCTGATCACCAGAAAAGCATGAACGAGTGTTTAAATAGCTGATAAAGCCTTGAAAACGTTGTCAAATAAATGTTTTCGTTTTCTAATGTACCACACAATTATGGGTGGAAATAGAGAAATTGTTTCTATTTTTTTAATGATCGGACATGTCAGAATCGGTGCAGTGTGTTGTTTTACGTATTATAGACCCTTTGCACGTGACGTCACGCTCTACTCGCGCGAATTCTGAACGCCATGACGGACGGCGGAAGAGCTATTCTGTAGACGGACGGCAAGCCAAATGAGTTCGTGTTTGAGTTAGTTCTAGTTGTAAAATGGTTATTTCGTGTTGTGCCGTGGGCTGTGCTAATAGACAGGGTAAAGCCAATATATCTTTTTATCGAATACCATTTGATGGGGAGAGAAGGCAGCGATGGGTTGCTGCTATCAGCCGAAAGGACTGGCAGCCCTCCAAGTACTCCAGGATTTGCAGCGAGCATTTTTTACAAGGTAAGGTTCATGTATTTCCCAGTTACGTTTACTTAATTTGTGTAATACCATATCGCCATCCTTGTCCAGATGGAGACCCAGTCAAATTGTCATTTGTAACATGAGTAACCTAAGTTAGCTATGTAATGAGCAAGTGCCAGCTAGTGTGATAGGGCTGTGCAGTCTAACGTTAACGTTACTGCTACCCATTCACAAAGGTAGCTAACGTTAGCTTAATGTCATTATTAATGTAATTTAGGTTGGCTTTTATAAACGTGTTGAAAGATGTTTTTGTAAAATAAACCAGCCCTCAAACTTTTGACTATGCTGTTGTACTTTATAAAAGGATATTAAATGTATGTAGAATTACACACTGGCAAATCTTACTAATAATTCAATTACATTTTATTTATAGTATCACATCATAAGAAATTAAAAGAAAAACATTACAAATGGAGTAGGTCTAGACCACACTATAATTTACAAAGACCCAACAATTCTAGTAATTCACTTCATGAGTCTGTGGACTGTGTTTTGTCTGACAGCAGTCTATCTGGGCATGTATATGTCTTGGCCAATAACTCAGATAAAATGGCTGACCTATAGAAGGCCTCAACATTCTGCACTGCTTCTGTAAAAAAGTCAGCATCAGGCAAAATTCTCTGTATAAAAAAATCGGATGTAGACCACACCATGAAGTCACAAAACTTCCGCTTCGTCACAAACAACTGGGCTTGCACCTGGTAGTGGTATTGATGATCTCTGTTAAGTGCATGTGTACCATCTGTGTTCTCAATGCAGAAATGTTTCTTTTCAGTGGCACTGAGGACTCCGGTGTCTTTGGCACAGTGTGGGCATTTGATTTCCAAAATACCATCGCCACAGCAGGAGCAGGACAGCAAGGCATCTGGAGATGCTCCAAGGTAGGGACGGGAGGTATCAATATGGAGACCGGCATCACGAACACTTAGGTCCTGATGATGTTGTGCAGCGTAAGCCTCATATGTCTCTCTGGCTTTTTGTTCATGTTCACATCCCCATCTGAAAATGAGAAAAATAATGTTATTAAAGGAATAGTTCACTTTAAAATGATAATTTTCATATACTCACCCTCATATTGTTTCAATCCTGTATGAATTTCTTTCTTCTGCTGAACAGAAAGGAAGATATTTAGAAGAATGTCAGTAACCAGACAGTTTCTGGGTCCCATTGACTTCCATAGTAGAAAAAAATATACTATGGAAGTCAATGGGATCCAAAAACTGTCTGGTTACTGATAATCTTCTAAATATCTTCCTTTCTGTTCAGCAGAAGAAAGAAATTCATGCAGGTTTGAAACAACATGAGAGTGAGTATATGATGACAGAATTTTCATTTTAAAGTGAACTATTCCTTTAAGTCATCGTAGCTCTTTGGGTGTCCTTTTCATTGGATTTGTTCTCTCATTTCCCTAAGAACTATAAGTACTATAGATGTCAGTACCCAAAATTGGCCTAATCTTAATAGCACATAATATTCTCTTGTATCATATTCTATCACAGATATCACAGAGTAGTTTAAAAAGGTGTAAATTAAATATAACAGGAACCATTTAAAAGGAACATTAGGAATAAATAGGCAAAGGACCTACACCATACACCTGGGATTAAAAATAGATAAGGGCACTCAAAGAGATTGAGGGATGTAATCTGTCATCATGTTTGTAATTTAATGTTGATAATTTGTAATACTGACTATAATAAATATTCCAATGATAAATGCATTTCTTTGTCTTGTTTTTGTTTCTTTGATGTTTTTGTGAGCAGGGGCCCTCTACATTAGAACACAACATGTATTGCATACATTTCCATAGTTGAAACATAAGTTCAAAGAACATCTAATTTCTTTACTCACTTACACTATGGTGAAATTAAAAACAGTAACTGTATGTTTATGTCATTATGTCACACATGCCTGGTTGCAACTGTTGAAAATCTGCATAGGTCAGGGTAACAGATCTGCCTAATTAGGGATTTGGAAGGATTTGTAGGGTCTGTCCTTGCAGCTGACTTGAACCTAGATGCTGTCACCCTACCAGCCCTCATGTCAAACCATAGCCTTGACTTTCCCTGTTGTCGTGTCTCTTCCTCAACTTTTACTGCCTACAACATTGTAAATTATAGAAGATGAAATTAATGACATGACACCTTAAAGCACATTTTAGTCATATGAGATTAAGAGGGATGACTATACCTGCTCTGGTGTGACTTCCATATCATTGAATACCGCATCACATTTTTTCTCAAGGTCCGAGGCAGACAGCTTCCGGTTCTGAGCACTGTATAACTCAGTCAGGGGCTGTGGTAGACCCAGAGACACCACTTTTGGTTGAAACTGTTTACAGTAGTGTGGCAATATGCGTAGGATACCACTCTTCTCTGAAGGGTTTGGAGTTGCATTATCCAGAGCCTTGTAGAATTGTTCTATAGCTGCTGCAGACACACTCACTTTTTTCACAGATGGACAACCTGAATGGCTTTGGTTGTTTACACCACAACGCTTTTTGGCAGGATGTGAGAAATCAATTCCTGATCCCTCTTCGTACAAAGCCTTGCCCGCTTTCAAAGGAGGAAGTCCCCACTGTCTGGGCCCATCAGTGCAGCTTTTGTCTTCCAGATGTTTAACAGCAGAGTCTATTGCGTATAGCAGAGCTGTCACGTGGGAGCACACCTCTCCCAGGCCCGCTTTACATGTACAGTGGCCGCACAAGACTGTCCCATCCTTCTTCAAAGATACCCATGGTTGTAGTTGGGTTTCAGACAGTGACTGACTGTGATGCACCTACAATTACAGAAAGTGGCATAAATACATTATTCTTACATGAATGTTATTGTGATGTTATTATTTACTGCTGCAGTGACACCATAAATGCCCCTTGTGAATACATCTTAATCACTGTGATAGTCAAATCTCAACATAGGCTACAGCGAATATAATCACAGATGAGATGATGGCTAGATGTAAAAATTATGTGTGGCTACTGATCACAGACACTCCGTGGTTTACTGGCTATGATGCACCTACAAATACAGAAAGTGGCATAGATACATTATTTTTACATGAATGTTATTGTGATGTTATTGTTTAATGCTGCAGTAACACAATAAATGCACATTGTGAATACTTTGCTGTGATTAACTGGTAGAATCTTAACATAGGCTACTGCGAATATAATCACAGATAAAAAGATGTCTAGATGTTACAATTATATGTGGTTACTACGGATCAAAGACACACCGTGATTTACTGTCTGCATGGATTAACGTGTGATCGATAATTAATGACTGCACTTCCCAGAGCTGGGATGCGTCCAGGCATCCATTAAAAAGCCACGGCCGACCATGTACTCTAAAATCATAGGCTACGTGTTATATAAATATTTATCAAGAAATAACAGACTGCATTCTACATTAGAATTCAACTAAGCCATGTAATAATACAAAATAAACCATAGATCGATGTCTTACCTTTGCCATTATGAGGTACCTCCCCCCGCCGTTAGCGTAGCATCGCGTAGCTGTAACCCAGCCAGCTACGAAGAACTGGTAAGCATCCAGACTTTTAAAAGCTTTGAGATCAGCACCAGTGTATGGGGATACCCCGTTTACCACATAGTGGTACAAATCGTGTGGGCCGAAGTCAGGCAGACTTGGCGATTTAACGAGGTCCGTGAAAACCGAGGGATGAAGAAGGTAAGGGTCTGTATCCAAACCTGCTATCTCCAACTTCTCCAAATATCGCTCTTTGTGAGCACCTACCAGATGCCCTACCTCGACCGATAACGGCACTACAACTTCTTCAATAGAAGAAGCCATGAAGTTTAGTGGTAATGTTAACGTTATCTATTTTAATCTGTTTAAAACTATTCAAATTTCCCGCTCGTCTACTACTGCTCAGCCTGCGCGTCCAGTGATTTTGCCGTCCAGCATGGCGTCGTCACGTGGTCGTGGTCACGTGTTTGCAAAGGGTCTATACAAACGGCTAGTACAAAATCAGTGCGATCTCACAGTTTCAGTGCCACGCCAGACTTAACGTTACAGTACAGCAGGCGATGCAGTTAGCATTCTAGCCGCAGCCACCCACACATCAAGACACCCATAAGCCAACGTGCTTTCTGAGTGGACACCTCAGAGAAAAGTGAGAAAAACACATTCCTCTCCATCAATTGTGACAGATAGCTTCACTTACGCGCTGCCAGAAAACACGACAAGTTAGCCAACATGTTAATTTAAGCCACTTTGCACCACGACTCACCTTTTAAAAACCATTACATCCTGGAAATTCGATTTTTTATGATACAGAACCTCCTGTACTTGAAGACTCATCGCTTGACCAGGCCACAGTGTGCATGTTTCGGTGAACCACCCGTCTTTAATGTTGTCCATTGCCGGGGATTTAAATGTAAGCAGCGGTGGGTTACAGTAGTCTGCTCAAACCGGTCCACTGCGAGGCGTTACTGGAGACCTTCTTGAGCGCCGACTGACACGTTGGGCGTTCTTTGCACTGCAACCGAGCCCAAGAAACAAATGGCGACCAATGGGAGCTGGCTGGCGTCATCAACATGAGCGAGAACGGGGCACTTCCATAGGGCATTTCTTCTTCTTCTTCTTCTTTGTTTTTAACGGCGGTTGGCAACCAGCTTTTGGTGCATTTACCGCCACATTCTGCTCCGGAGTGTGAATCAGAAAATAGGCTTACAATCTAGTTTCCACATAAAAAAAATAAAATAAAAGAATTTATAACACCTAAACACAGTCATTCATTACCCAACACACTTTCCCATATCCCTGTTTAGCCTCATACTCTATTAAACAAACCCGTTTCCCTTAAGACAGTTAACAATATTCTAACCTGTGCTCTGTCACCTATGCTCAACAATCCTTTTAATGTTAATTCCTGAACCCCTAATTCTCTCAAATTATTCTCCATTATCACTCTCTGTTCCTCATACCTCCTACATCTTATAATGATGTGCTCCACTGACTCCTCTTCTTGACACCACTCACACAAGCCTGTCTCGTGTTTTCCTATCATTTTCAGTGATTTGTTTAGCGCACCGTGCCCCAACCTTAATCTTGTCATTACAGTTTCCTCTCTCCTGTACCCACCACCTAACCTAGTTATTTTTACACTCTTTTGAATTTGATATAAATGCCTTCCTTTCTCCTCTCTGTCCCACCTTTCTTGCCGCATTTGGTTAGTTTTTCCCCAGATTATACTTTTGACCTCTGCTTTACTTATTTTAATTTGCATTTCTATGTTTCCCTTCTTTAAAGCCTTCTTTGCCAATTCATCCACCTGCTCATTCCCTTTCACCCCTACATGTGCTGGAACCCACATAAATTGAACCTGTCCTCCTTGATTTGCTATCCTTGTAACTGATTGAAGGACTTCATATAACACATCCTGACGGCTTTTTGAGTGAAAAGACCTTAAACTCACTAGGACTGATGATGAATCAGATAATATCAGCACCTTTTCTTGTCTTGTTTTTTCCACCCACCTTAAAGCAACTAATACTGCTACCATTTCCACTGTGTAAACTCCTAAAAAATCTGATGTTCTTCTATTAATTCCTATTCCTTTAGCAGGAATTGCCACCCCATATCCTGTCACTACTGTCTCAGGTTTCTTAGAACCATCTGTATATATATGTATGAATTCTTTATAATCTTTATTTATGTGGCGCTTGAATGCACTTACCAAATCTATTTGATCTTTTCCTTCCCTTTTTAACTCTAACAAATTCCAGTCAATATCCGGCCAAACAAGTACCCATGGAGCCACCATCGGATATACAACTGAAGGGCTCATCTTCATATCAAATACTCCAAATTCTATTGCTACCTCATTGCCTACTCGACTAAAATTATCTCCGTTATATCTTGCATTCTCCCATGTCTCCTGCAACACTACTTTTGTGGGGTGGAAATCATTATGTCCCTGCAAATTAGCCCAATAGTTTGTCATCAACTGCCTCCTTCTTAATGCTAATGGCATTTCTCCCATTTCTACCTGTAGTGCAGGTACTGGTGAAGTTTTAAAAGCACCACTACACACTCTTAATGCCTGTGCCTGAATAATATCTAGTTTCTTTAATAAAGATTTGGCTGTTGACCCATAAGCTACACTGCCATAATCCAACACAGATCTTATCAGTGCCACATATATTGTTTTTAATGCAGAGCAACTAGCTCCCCATTCCCTACCTGTCAAACATCTCATCACATTAATTACTTTTTTGCATTTTCCTTCTATTTTCTTTATATGATCTGCCCATGTTAACCGTGAATCGAAAATAACTCCCAAAAATTTTAATGTTCCAACCCTTTCTAATTCTTTCCCATACATATTTAACTTCATCCCTTCCTTAATTTATTTCCTGGTGAAAAAGACTGTTTGTGTTTTTTCTATTGAGAACTTAAACCCCCAATCATATCCCCACTCCACCACCTCATCAATTGTTTCTTGTACTTTCCTGATTGCATGCTCCATATTCCTTCCCCTTTTCCACAAAGCTCCATCATCCGCAAACAATGACCTCCCTATATCCATTGGCACCTTTGTGAAGACATCATCAATCATGATGATAAAAAGTAGTGGGCTAATCACACTGCCTTGAGGCGTTCCATTGCCCACATCGTACTGACTTGATATGTCTGACCCTATTCGTACTTCAATTTTCCTTTCAAACAAAAAATTCTTTATCCAATTAAAAACTCTTCCACCTACACCCATCAAGTGCAACTTTATTAACAATCCTTCCTTCCACATCATGTCATAAGCTTTTTATATATCAAAAAACACTGTAATGACTGATTTCTTATTGGCCTGAGCCTTTCTTATTTCATTTTCTAGTCTTATCACCGAATCCATGGTACTCCTTCCTTTCCTAAAACCACTTTGATAGTTTGCTAGCTTTCCACTTTTTTCTAGTATATACGATAACCTTTCTGTTATCATCCTTTCCATAATTTTGCATACATTTGATGTTAATGCTATTGGCCTATAACTGGAGGGTTTACAAGGATCCTTGCCAGGTTTTCTTATTGGAACGACTACTGCCTCTTTCCATGCATTCGGTAATCTTCCCTCCTCCCACACTCTATTATAAAGGTGCAGCAACTTTAAGAGCGCTCCTTTCCCTAGATGTTTTAGCATCACATAGCATATCTGATTTTTTCCTGGAGATGTTGGTTTAGCTCTATTTATTGCTCTCATCAACTCTGCCATTATAAAAGATTCATCAGTTTTATCATCAATTTTTTTCCCTCCAGCCTAACACACCTAGATTGCTGATCCATTGTTCTTTCCTTTCTCACTTTGCATACTTCTGACAGGTTATCTGAACTGTGAATTTTTACAAATGCTTTTGCCATTATCTCTGCCTTATCCTTATTGGAGATTGCTCTTCCTTCCTCAGTAATTATAGCTGGAATTTCCCATTCCCTCCGTACTCCTCCCATCCTTTTTATCATTCCCCACACCTCTCCCACAGGTGTTGATCTTCCTATATTATTGCAAAATTTCTTCCAACTTGCCCTTTTTGCTTGACGTACTGTTCTTCTCACAATAGCCTGCGCCTTCTTATACTGAATCAAATGCTGCATGTTATGGGTGTTTTTTACTAGTTTAAATGCCCTATTCCTGTTTTTAACAGCCTGACGACACTCTTCTGTCCACCATGGTACCAGTTTTTTATTCCTCCTTTGTTTACTCTTGGGAATAGATCCACCTGCTGCCATGACTATTGCTGATGTTATTTGTTTGGTTATTTAATCTATATTTCCAGAAATGTCTATCCTTAATAATGATTCCTCACTTAATTGCTGGAATTTTACCCAATTTGCTCTTCTAAAACCCCATTTTGGTATTCCTTCACCTGGTCTTATTTCCACTCGCTCTCCCACTGAGCATGATACTGGGTAGTGATCGCTGCCCACTGTTGTATAGTTCCAAATATGCCAGTTACTTATTCCAGCCAAGGGATTAGACACTAATGTAATATCTAATGCCGATTCATTTCCAGTTGTTATGTTTATTCTTGTTCCTCTTCCGTCATTCCTACACACTAATTCCTTATCATCCATCAAATCTTCTATTACCCTTCCATTTACATCTGTACGTGAACCCCCCCCCCCCCCCTATATTTTACTGTGAGCATTAAAATCTGCACACCATATTACTTTTTGTCTATTATTTCTTTGTATCCTTAATAACTTATATATTTCCAACCTTTTACAAGGATTATAGTAATTTATTATAACCACTTCCTCCCGTCTTTCCCACAACACAACCACAATGTATTCTAGATCCTCGCCCTTTTCTAGTACCCTATATGGAATATCTTGCTTAATAAATGTAGCACATCCTCCTCCTCCTCCCCGTCCCCCATTATCTCTGTCATTCCTTATCCCTATATATCCCTGAATCACAAACTCTACATTTGGTTTTAACCAAGTTTCTTGGATACATACTACATCTGGATTTACTTTCCTGTCTTTGATGAAATGTTTGAATTCCTGTCCATTGGCCAGTAAGCCTCTAGCATTCCATTGTAAAGTAATAACCATTAATATTAACCAATACATGTTGCTTCCTGGCTTGACTGATTGGTGAGGTTCTCCCATAGGGCATTTCTGTGCAAGCATGCTTGGTTTTGTGCATAGACAGTAAAAGAAATGGACACAGCGACCCCCATAGACAGTAAAAGAAATGGACAAAGCGACCTCATTGGAACTCAATTGAGACAAGTGAAGCCCATTTTTAGCGATTTTTAGCACTTCCGTTTCTGACGCGCAGACTCAAACTAAGCTTGATGACGTCAGCAACCTGTCTGACAGATGTTAATCTTCTAGTAGCTGTGCGTGCAAACTGCCATCGTTAATCTTGCAGAGACGGCGAGCTTGAGGGGGGAGTTCTTCGGTGTGAGTGAGCAGGAGTAAGTATTCAGATTAATTATTTTGTATAGTATTTTAAAATGTAACGCCAGTGCTTGTATCTATGGGCTTTTCTCTTGACGTCTCCCCGATTGCCTGCGAGCTTCTCCTCCTGTCTGTACGGTAATTTCTCTACTGTGCGACAGAGTCGAGTGGTTATGACGCAATCGTTAGCCTATTTTTACAAAAACTTTTTTTACAGGGCCATAATGTAACATAGAAGGTAATGGAGCCCTTTATACATTGTCTTGTATCTTTAGAAATAAATAACGGACAAATGGAGTCTTTAAATGCTTCAGATGTAAAGTTATTCGCTGTCAAAGTGACGCCAAAATAAATGGGAGTCAACGGGATGCTAACGCAAGTGAAGTTCTGCTACAAGATGGCTGCACACGGCCGACTTCAACTTCCTGTCGACTTCCTTCCCGCCTGGCGACCCCATTGGATTCAACGGAGAAAAATGAAGTCAATTAGAAGCACGCACTTCCTGGGGTCCAGACTCAAACTGAGCTTGATGACGTAGATGTCACGTGAGCAACCTGTAAATCTTCGAATCGCTGTGCCAAGAGAAATCTGAATCACCCACCGAATCTTGCAGAGAAGGCGAGCGTGAACAGGAGTAAATTTTGTTAAGTATTCTGATTAATTATCTCCCTTGAACTTTATGCCTCCACGTCCCCCCGATTGCCTCATAGACAGTAAAAGATTGTCTGCGAGCTTCTCCTCCTGTCCATACGGTAATTTATCTACTCTGCGACAGAGAGTCGCTGGTTATGACGCAATCGATAGCCGATTTTTTACAAAAACTGCTTCTACTGGACCATAACGTAAGATACAAGGTAATTGAGCCTTTTTATACATTTTCGTGTTTCTTTAGAAATAATTAATGGACAAATGGAGTATTTAAACGCCTCAGATGTAAAATGATTCGCTGTCAAAGTGACGCCAAAATGAATGGAAGTCAATGGAATGCTAACAGCAGGTGGGGGTCTGCTAGCCAATGGCAGCGCCCAGGTGTGCTTCAAAAATTGTGTTTATATATTACCACAAGTTCATTTTTTTGTTCCGTTTAACATTTAAAATGTTGTGCCATTTTCCATTAGTAGGCTACAAATAAATAAGGCTACAAAAAAGGCTTCCAGCTATTTTACTTTTCTTTTTCAACTAATGTATTTTTCCATATAATAATAATAAAAAAACATGCTAAGGTAAATCATAATTTTGACAACATTATGAGATTAGACTTCGAAATTATGACATAAATTTGATATTGACATACAGGTGCATCTCAATAAAAAAAAAAGTTCATTTATTTCAGTAATTCAACTCAAATTGTGAAACTCGTGTATTAAATAAATTCAATGCACACAGACTGAAGTAGTTTAAGTCTTTGGTTCTTTTAATTGTGATGATTTTGGCTCACATTTAGCAAAAACCCACCAATTCACTATCTCAACAAATTAGAATACTTCACAAGACCAATACAAAAAAAGTTTTTGACACTGCTGAGGTGGTATGGAAGCCCAGGTTTCTTTGACAGTTTGACATTCAGCTCATCTGCATTTTTTGGTCTCTTGTTTCTCATTTTCCTCTTGACAATACCCCATAGATTCTCTATGGGGTTCAGGTCTGATGAGTTTCCTGGCCAGTCAAGCACACCAACACCATGTTAATTTAACCAACTTTTGGTGCTCTTGGCAGTGTGGCAGGTGCCAAATCCTGCTGGAAAATGAAATCAGCATCTTCAAAAAGCTGGTCAGCAGAAGGAAGCATGAAGTGCTCAAAATATTTTTTGATAAAATGGGTGCAGTGACTTTGGTTTTCAAAAAACACAATGGACCAACACCAGCAGATGACATTGCACCCCAAATCATCACAGACTGTGGAAACTTAACAATGGACTTCAAGCAGCTTGGGCTATGAGCTTCTCCACTCTTCCTCCAGACTCCATTTCCATTCATTTCCAAATGAAATTCTTAAATCGATTTTGCTTGACAATCCTCATAAGGCTGTCGTTCTCTCGGTTGGTTGTGCATCTTTTTCTTCCTCACTTTTTCCTTCCACTCAACTTTCTGTTAACATGCTTGGATACAGCACTCTGTGAACAGCCAGCTTCTTTGGCAATGAATGTTTGTGGTTTTCCCTCCTTGTGAAGGGTGTCAATGATTGTCTTCTGGACAACTGTCAGATCAGCAGTGTTCCCCCATGATTGTGTAGCCTAGTGAACCAAAATGAGAGACCATTTTGAAGGCTCAGGAAACCTTTGCAGGTGTTTTGAGTTGATTAGCTGATTGGCATGTCACCATATTCTAATTAGTTGAGATTGTGAATTGGTGGGTTTTTGTTAAATGTGAGCCAAAATCATCACAATTAAAAGAACCAAAGACTTAGACTACTTCAGTCTGTGTGCAATGAATTTATTTAATATACAAGATTCACAATTTGAGTTAAATTACTAATTATTAATCCATGACATTCTAATTTACTGAGATGCACCTACTAAGTCAAATATGAAATAAGAAGTTGAAATTGAATTTGAAATTATGACGTTAAATTTTGTCTTTTTTCTTTTTCAAAGCATGATTTTTTTTCTTACGTGGAGGAAAGAGTTCTGTGGGGGGAAAGATGATTTTTGGAGAATGTTGATTCAACCTCAGGAAACCAAACTAAGTTTTATTTTGAGATGGCTTATTTTTTTATTCTCTATGGGGTATATTTTTTTGGGGAAAAAACAAAACAGTATACCATGGTTATGGAAAGAGCCTTGAGCACATCACATACGTTCTTATTTTCCATTTGAATACAGTTTACATAACACATTTTCCCATAAATACAGAAAATTAAAACAAAACAATTATACTGATTATTCCACACTGTACTGAATGAACAAATCCACAAGGCATACTTGACAATAGGCAGCTTTTGATGAAGTGCAGTCAAAACATTAACCAAAGGTAAAATCACCGATCTAGACTGTCCAGCTGATTATATGTGAAAATCTGTTCATTTGTATTTAATATTCACAGAAAACAGAATATTAATACTTACACAATCATGCACACTATTTGAAATACAACAGTAGGCATCTTAGAAACATTATTCATTTAAATAAAGAAAAAAAATCTTTGTAAACATCAATGATTATAATTAAAAGATGCCACTGATCATTTTTTTCAGCCGTCTACCAATAAATTCAGATAAGTACAATCTAACCATTAGGATTGGAATCAGCAGCTTAATGATGATACAATCTCCTCGCTGTGAATAAATGAAAAGATTCAATTTATAATATATATTAAAAGTCAACATAATACAAAATAAATTATTATTAAAGTTGTCATCTCTAGAGCACAGTGTACAATAATGATATAATGATATGTTGGGATGGGATGAACTCTTGTATGTGTAAACTACTTTTGTTATATTAAGATTTATATGGCCCATTGCTGAAATACAAAACTCAGGGTAAACTCCTATGAATGAGTCAGCTTTTGTGTAGAACTCCTCTTTCAGAGAGATAACAATTGCCTGGAAATTCTGGACTGACTGGTCATGTAGTTGACCACCTGCAAAGTTAAAGCCAAATACGTATTGATGTCTACACAGACATTTTCAACATCTCACTTAGTCAGGCTGTTGTCCCCACATGCTTCAAAGCTATACCACCATCATTCCAGTCCTGAAGAAGCCGTCTCCATCCTGCTTCAATGACTACCGTCAAGTTGCACTTACTCCTATCATGAAGTGCTTTGAACAGCTAGTCATGCACCATATCAAGTCCGTGTCACAAGGCTGTGGTGGGTCTCATTAGCAACAGAGATGAGACAAACTACAGGAGCGAGGTGAGCCGCCTGGCCGGCAATCTCTCTCTGAACGTGGAGAAGATGAAGAACGTGGAGAAGAGGAAGGAGATTGTTGTTGGCCTCAGGAGAGTGCACACTCAGGATGTTCTTTTGACCATCAATGGTGCGACTGTGGACAGAGTGAGCAGCACCAAGTTCCTGGGTGTGCACATCACAGAGGACCTCTTCTGGACCGACAACACCGCAGCACTGGCCAAGAAATCACAATAGCATATCTACTTCCTCTGCCAGAAGAGCCAGAGCTCCGCCCCCCATCATGTGCACCTTCTACAGAGGCACCATCGAGAGCATCCTGACTAGCTTCATCACTGTGTGGTATGGCGCCTGCAACGTGTCCTGCCGGAAGACTCTTCAAGGCATAGTGAGAAAATCTGAGAAGATCATTGGTGTCTCTCTCCCCTCCCTCCAGGAAATTTACGGAACCCATCTCACCCGTAAAGCCCTTTGCATTGTAGGTGATCCTACACACCCGTCACACAGCTTCTTCAGTCTGCTGCCATCAGGGAGGAGACTGCGGAATCTCCAGACCAGGACCAGCAGGCTGAAGGACAGCTTCATCCATCAGGCTGTCAGGAAGCTGAACTTGCCCCTCTTCCCTCTTCTGCCCCAGGCACCACAGAACTATGAACCTACTCCCCCCAACCCAGATCCCACATCCCCAGGTCCTTACACTCCCCCCTCCGACTAACATGAGATGACATGCACCAGTCACTTTGTGCAGCATTGGTCTGCTCACTATTTTAAATAAAAGAACTGCTCTTTGAGTCCTTTGTCAATTTAATCAGACTGAATAAGCTTTTATTGCACTACAATCTTTTTATCTGCACTCTTTGTTCACTTCACTGGTTTGCACTCTTATCTGCCATGTGCCTTGCGCTGCTTTATTTAACTCTATTTTTATTTTTTATTTTCTACATGCCCTCATTGCATAGTGTATTGTATAGTTGTATTTTATATTTTATATTTGATCTAGATTTTTAGGCTCTACTGTTAGTGTTATCTGTATGCTCCATGGGTCTGAGAGTAATGCAATTTTAATTCTCTTTATGTATGTACTGTACATGTGGAAGAATTGACAACAAAGCAGACTTGACTTGATATTTCATGTCGATGCCATTTACATTTGGAAGAGGCCTTCCTACCAGTTCACCTCTGTCTAAATGTTCTTCCTCTCCTCCAGACCTTTTGGTCCCCGTTAAACAGTAAGCTGCCCGCTTACTGGCCTCCTCCTTTAGCCTGTGATACTGCTTTACCTGATATAAGAATATAAGTCTACAATAAAAAAGCACTGAAATTTATGGACATACTTGCATTTTTTTTTATTCAAGTGAGAATTCGATTGACCTGGTTCTCCTCCAGTGTCAAATCTTGGCCTTGATTCCTCCGTTCCACAAACTCCTGCCTTGCCATCTCCACAGAGGCCTGCTCACGGTCCAGTTCCTCTATGTCTGCCTTGCACTTCTTCTATATCTTCTGGGTGTTCTGCAAGGATTTTTGAGCCACCTCCAGCTTTTTTTGGCAGTGTTCTCCTTGGCCTTGATATACTGTGGCTATTTCTCATTCAGCTTAGTATCTTTCTCTCTAATTAATATGTTTTATTAATATAGCGCCTTTCAAACACCCAAGGACACTTTACATACGGTACATAACATAGTATACAACATATAAACAGCAGACACAGGTGAAATAATATGCAAGTTAAGTTACAAAAGCGTAGAACAGAAAATTAAGGCAAGCAATTAAGAAACATTGTGAATAGGTGAGGTTAGTCGTTTTTTTTTTTTTTTTTTTTAGTAAAATGTGACCATGAGTTATAGTTAGCTTATCATAAAAATAATATAACAAGTTTTCAGCAGAGTCTAATGGCAGGTCACTATAGTTAACAAAAATGAAAACTAAAACCATGAAAGAAACATTTTCATTACACAAAAATGTTAAAAAATATATAAAAACTTAAAATTATATTATTTCAGCAAGCATTTTTAATGTCCATAGTAACATTTAGCTTATAGAAACCAATTCTCACATAAATTTGCATGTATAATATATGTCTGTGAAACATATCCGATAACATACTGAAGCCACACCACAGTCCGTGAAGCGGTTACCATGGCAACGCCAAACAAACACAAGAGGAGAGCTCACATGAAACACTGCCGTTCGTCGAAACCCAACTGATATTCACCGGTAAGGTTTTGATGTTTTATCTTATTCTGTGTGGAATTATAAATTCTAGCTATTTTTTTATTTTATTTATTTTTTGTTATTAATAGCTACGCAAAAATAAAATAAAAATAATAATAATAATAAATCCACCAGCTTCTCATTGGCGGTGATGGAGAGCTAACTTAGCTGATATGCTGGAAGTTGGTTGATATCAAACTGTGCTTTGACAGAACATGTACAAGGTTGATTTACCCGTGGATGAGTCTGCGCTGCGGGCGGTGGAGCGGCGTCGTGCCGCAGAGGCAGAGCGCAAGAAGCGGATATTCAACAGCAGAGCCCGAGTGATCGGCGTTGACCTGCGCGCGCTCCACAAACAGCGGGAGGAGAAACAAGAACGACTGGAGATGGACAAGCAGCGAGACATGGCTCATGGTAAGACACATCACCTGACCTCTGCACTACGTCTGTGCTGAAAAAGAACCTACAGCAATGAGTTTATGTATCAAACTATTACTTTTAAGCTATATATCATCTGTATTTTGGGTGTTTCTCTTCTTTCCATTTTTTTCCAATAATGGATCAGCAAAAAAATTGGTTTATGATATGCAGAAATCATGTCCTTTGTTGTTCAGATCTGTTGCGCTTGTCCCTGGATGAATCGGCAATGCAACAGAAAAAAGAAGAGGAGGAGCAGCGAAGAGAGTTGGCTCAGAACTTGGTACAATATAGAGCGATACATCAACGAGCTGAAGACAGTCGTGATGCAGATGTCAATTATATCCGACAGGCGGCGCCAGACGCCAGTATTTCTGTCTCGGACTCTTCATTGGGACCCGCCAGCATGCAAGTGTTTTTGGTAAGCATATTATGTACAGTGAATGTTTGTTGGGACACAGCAAAATTTATGGTAAACTTTATTTTAAGGTGTCATTTTTGTCACACTAAACGTTTGAAGGGATTGTTAACTAAAAACAAAATTCTGTCATCATTCACTCACCCTCAAGTTGTTCCAAACCTGTATGAGTTTTTTTATTCTGCTGAAAACAAAGAAGATATTTTGAAGAAAGTGGGTTACCAAACATAGACCCTATTGACCTCCATAGTATAAAAACAAATATATTGGAAGTCAGTGGGTCATCCACTGTTTGGTTAACAAAATACCTTCTTATGTGTTCAACAGAAGAAAGAAACTCATACAGGTTTGGAACAACTTGAGGGTGAGTAAGTGATAACAGAATTTAAATTTTTGGGGGGAGTGGGGGAGTGAACAATCCCTTTAAGTCATGAGTAATATTTATGTAAATGTACTTATTATGTGTTGAAATTAGGATAAGGGTTTGGTATGTTAGTTGCATGTAATTATGTATATTTTAGAAGGAAAGTATATTTAAGTATGTCACGTGTAACAAGAACACTATAAAAGAAAGTTCCGAAAATGTACTAAATTTTAATGTGTAAGGACTAAGTTTTTGTAACTTTTCAGCATTTACTTTAGGTTGTTCAGCATTTTAAGTTCATTTAAATAGTCTTAGTGTGACAAAAAAGTACAAATATGTAATCTCTTAAATACAACAGCCTTAAAAACGAAATTAAATTATATATATATATATATATATATATATATATATATATATAGAAGACAACATGTGAAGTAGATCCTAAGACAAGAACGCATTTTTGGTTTTAGGACAAAAGGACTAAAAGGTTTTGATTCACTACAAATGTTGACTTTTTTGTTGACCAATACAAAGAAAGGATTTTTTGAAATCTTGGCCAACTGAAAAGAATGAACATGAAAAGTATTGAGCATGTACACCACTCAATACTTAGTTGGGCTCCTTTTGCCTGAATTACTGCAGCAATGCGGCGTGGCATGGAGTTGATCAGTCTGTGGCACTGCTCAGGTGTTATGAGAGCCCAGGTTGCTCTGATAGTGGCCTTCAGCTCTTCTGCATTCTTGGGTCTGGCATATCGCATCTTCCTCTTCACAGTACTCCATAGATTTTCTATGGGGTTAAGGTCAGGCAAGTTTGCTGACCAATTAAAAACAGGGATACTATGGTACTTAAACCAGGTACTGGTAGCTTTGGCATTGTGTGCAGGTGCCAAGTCCTGTTGGAAAATTAAATCTGCATCTCCATAAAGTTGGTCAGCAGCAGAAAGCATGAAGTGCTCTAAAACTTCCTGGTATATGGCTGCATTGACCTTGAACCTCAGAAAACACAGTTGACCAACACCAGCAGATGACATGGCACCGCAAACCATTACTGAATGTGGAAACTTTACACTGGACCTCAAGCAACGTGAATTGTGTGCCTCTCCTCTCTTCCTCCAGACTTTAGGACACTGATTTACCCTGATTTCAGAGAACATAACTTTGGACCACTCCGCAGCAGTCCAGTCTTTTTTGTCTTTAGCTCAATTCTTATGCTGTCTGTTGTTCAAGAGTGTCTTGACGCAAGGAATGCGACAGCTGAAACCCATGTCTTGCATACGTCTGTGCATAGTGGTTTCTTGAAGCACTGACTCCAGCTGCAGTCCACTCTTTGTGAATCTCCCCCACATTTTTTAATGGGTTTTGTTTCACAATCCTCTCCAGGTTGTGGTTATCCCTATTGCTTGTACACTTTTTTTCCTTCTCTTCACCTCTCTATTAATGTGCTTGGACACAGAGCTCTGTGAACAGCCAGCCTCTTTTGCAATGACATTTTGTGTCTTGCCCTCCTTGTGCAAGGTGTCAATGGTCGTCTTTTGGACAACTGTCAAGTCAGCAGTCTTCCCCATGATTGTGTAGCCTACAGAACTAGACTGAGAGACCATTTAAAAGGCTTTGCAGGTGTTTTGAGTTAATTAGCTGTTTAGAGTGTGGCACCAGGTGTCTTCAATATTGAACCTTTTCACAATATTCTAATTTTCTGAGATACTGAATTTGGGATTAAGTTGTCAGTTATAATCATCGAAATTAAAATAAACATTTTAAATAAATCAGTCTGTGTGTAATGAATGAATATAATATACAAGTTTAACTTTTTGAATGGAATTAGTGGAATAAACTTTTGTCACATTGCAGGATACCACTGTTTATATTCTATGAATATGTTTATTCACACTTGGTCAGGGAGAAGGAATGAATGAAAATGAAAAGAAGAGAGCTCAGATGGAAATGAACGAGAGAAACCTGAGAGCTCAAAAGGAGGAAAGGGAAAAACAAGAAAGAGAACAAAAAAACAGAGGTAAACAGATGACATTATATTCCCTGTAGCCTTGTAATGTTAAAATAGAAGGAACGATAATGTATTTCACTGTGTATTTCATCTGTGTTTGTGTGTGCAGAGCTGCTAACCGGCAGGGAGTTGGTGGAAAAAGACCTCAGGGCAGTGCAGCTGAATGCTCTGGAGGAGGAGTGCAAAAGAGCAGCCCACATTGCACTCAGTCATTACAATCAAGCTCAGGTATTATCTCACCACGAACTAATGAAGGGAATCATTTGTGTTTATTTTTAAATATTAAATATTAAATAAATATTGCACACCCAATAATGAACACAAGGTCATTTTCTCACCTTCAGGATGTTCAAAACAACTTTCATGGAACATGGAAATTAGATTTATTGAAGAATATTCACACTGCTATTTTCTATTCTACAATATCAAACACTGTATCAAACCTGCCATTAGCCGCTTTTCCAC
Organism: Carassius carassius; assembly: GCF_963082965.1. Classification (NCBI taxonomy): domain Eukaryota; kingdom Metazoa; phylum Chordata; class Actinopteri; order Cypriniformes; family Cyprinidae; genus Carassius; species Carassius carassius. The sequence goes on along the minus strand of NC_081791.1, from coordinate 19,507,674 downwards.
TGTCGGGCCAGTGCGAGCCAGGGCTTAAAATGGGCCGAGCGTGGCTAATAGCCTCTGCCAAAATAGCGCTGCATTTCCACAGTCGGGCCTGAAGCTCCGCTGTGCTTCACCTAAAACCCACCCTTTACACGCCTCTCAGGAACAATGTCATACAACCCCATGATTTCACCAACAAAGAGAAGTTATCAGAAAACTAATAAGAAATAAGTCACTGGAATTAGCGCGATCACAAAATGAACATGATAAAAGCGGCCGTTTGTTTGCATGCTTTGTGAAATATTTAAATCCAAAAGCATCAATGTTTTACTATAATAAGTGCTACATTGAGCATCATGAATTAATTTATCAGGATTGAAAATTAGTCACACAGAAATAAAATATTATGAACATAGTCTGTTATTCGGTCAAGTCTGTTTCTGTTTATTTGAAGTCACAATAGCCTATATATACTGTAGTACATCACATTTAGAAAGAATGATCATTTATATATTTTTATAAAAGCTCCCGAACAAAAAACATTATTATATTTTGATGACATATGCTACGCGGAGCTAAACTCTCGAGACGAGATTTATGACAGATTAAATATGAATACACGATTGTGATAGAAAATAAGAAGCTGACGTCTGATTTCTCCAGCAGTCATATTTAACATGTTAACTATGTTAATGTTAATGCCTAGCGTGCATAGTCTTTTGCATCGCTTATAAATATTTCTGCCTTGTATGATGATTATATGATTATGATATGATATGATTATAATCCACATCGAATCAAGTAATTTCAAACACTCGTTGCTGACTGAATGTGAGTTTTTAGCTCAACTTATTTTAAAGTCTTTAATGCTGGTGTTATAGCTGTTAGCTTTCTGAAATGATCCGTGGCGCTGACTTTCTCCAGACACAGAGAAACTCCACCTTTGTTCATAACCACTGCTCCAGCCCCAGCTGGCCTGCTTTGGTCCAAGGTGTTTGTCGGCCCAAAAAACCCTGACCATTGGCCCCGAGGAAGCACAGACGAGGCACGATCAAGCCCCGGAAGTGACAGCGGAAATGTGACTGGCCCTGGCACGCACTAGCACGTCTGTTTTTGGACCAACAGTGGAAACGTGGCTATTGTCACCCCAAAGAGCTTTTTTTATCCAATATGAGGTTAATATGCACCAACAAGGGTTTGAAATGACACGTCCATAGATCTTTGAGATGAAGGTCAAGGTAACATCGGATCTGCCTTTGCAGGCTGAGGAGAGGATGGAGAGGGAGCAACAAGAGAGACTGAGGAGAGAGGGAGAGGAGCTGGCAGAGATGCGGTACATGGTGACCTCTGACCTTCTGACAGAGCGACCAGAGGCTGCCAAGAGAAAAACCGAATCCTCAGCAGAGGGTCCACGAGTCCTGACCGACCGCTGGAAGGGCATGACCCCACAGGAGATCAGTGAAATCCACCGAAAGAGAGAGGAACAGCGATTGGAGAAAGAGGTTAAGATCCTGCACTGACGTGCCATTTGAGCAAGCATTTATAGTCATCATAAAAGTAATACTCTTTTATCCCTTTCCAATTTCACCAGAGACTGAGAGAGATGGAGAGGCAGAGAGATGTGGCCTGGGATTACCATCTGACAGAGCAGTCCAGACAGCAGGAGAGAGAGAAGAACAGAGACAAGGAGCTGCAGAGAGAGAGGAGAATTCAGCATGATAAATACAATCAACAGCTGGCACGAGAGCAGCAAGCTCAGTAAGTGGCACATCCATATTTCACTATCGTTAAAAACACACAGCAGCATGCAAGCAGAACGCAGACAACTGGAAAATAAACATAATCAAGAGTAGTAAAAGACCTTAATTATTAATTTTTTTATATATTAAACAGGAAACAGTTATTTAAAATTGTAATAATATTGAACAATTTTGTTGTTTTTATTGCATTTTTGATCAAATAAATGCAGCTTTGGTGAGAATAAGAAATTCTTGCCGACCCCTACCTTTTGAATAGTAGTGTACGTTACATTACAGAAGTAAAATTCCATGTTCACTTTGACACTAACACCAAAGGTGAGTACTTAATAATAGATACATTTCTGTGTATGCAAATTCTAATTTCGGTCATTGTATAGCTGTTGCTAGTGGCTATTAGCAAAGTAATTCTTGAATAACACAGTGAAAACACAGTGTTTTTTGTTTTTCAGCCAACAATACCTGGACAAGCAGCTGTATACAAACCGTCCCACAGTTCACTACTTCACCCAGTTCGGCACAAGCTCTCGATAAAGCACCGTCCCATTCCATCCTCTTATCTGATCATTCTCCTGCACAACAAATAAAGTGCTACCGTATTTCAAAGCACTGTGTACGTTTGACATTCATCAATTGGAATTTTATAACAATCATTGCTGACAGTTGCCATTCTAAAATATTATATAGTGATGAATTCTATACAGTATGTTACAGATGTAGATGATCCCGTTGATTTTAAGAAGTATTTACTTACACTGGCTAATGGGTGATGCAGATACAATAACAAAATCCTGTTCATATCTATTTATCGTACCCCACCCTCACTTCCCTTTCAGTCCACGACACCACAGGGGAATGTGACCAATACAGTCCCACAACCTCATTCATCTCGTCCTTCATTTATTTTCACATCATATGCAGTAACAAACAGAACATACAAGAGGAATAAGAGACTATTATGTCAAGCTTATTTATGCATTAAGCCTACAAGTTTAAGATGCATTATGAGCTTGAATGCGTACATTTGACAAGTAACAACAGAAACGGCAACGTTCGTCCGCTAGTCACGCTTTAAACGTTGCCCTCACTCCCAGTTTTAGTTGCAGTAGCAGAGGGCAGTATAGTGGATATCCGAGAGTCGATTCACCTCCGAGCTCAATACACAGTCAAGACACTGACAAAATACACTAGCAGCAGTTCAGTTGAATATTGAGTTAGAATTTGCATCACTTCCCCCTCCTGTAAGAAAATAGACCTCTAAGAGACTTTTGTCCTGAGTGTGTCTGTACAGCTTTTGTGAGGGAGGCTTACACTGATCAGACAATCCCAGAGGGCTGGGAATCACTGCAAAAAGCCTGCCGCAAGACAGTGGTCTCAAAAGATCTGAGTCAGCTTGTTTCTATTGCTCCCTGGAAGTGGGTGTGTGTGTGTGCGCGTGTGTGTGCAGTGGCGCAAATAAGATGACTGCGTCCTTTCTTTCACACTGCCTCTGCGGCAATAGATTCTAATCAGATATGCACAATACTGCCATTCTTTAGCACTCGGGAAGCTATAAGCGCAATCATGTTTCAGTTAGCTTTTTTCGGTCTCTTTGTTTTTTTCATAACCTGCGACATTTATTTATCAAAGGACTTTTTTCGTAGTTATTTAATACTATGCACTACTTGTCTAACACACTCAAATCACAACTAACAAGTTACTCTAAAGTTAAAAAAGTTACAAAACTCAAAATTTAAAAACCTAAAACATAATCAACAAGACAGTTTTCAACATCATAACAAACAAATCTTTTGGGCTATATTTACATCATCTGGAAATTAAGAGATTTTATACATTTTTTTTCCCTGTGCCCCCCTCTAGAGAAATACCAGATGTGCCATAGATTCTCTCAGTGCTATATTCTGCTATATTTGTTTATCAAACGTCAAATCAAATGAACCAAAAAGCGAAAAAGGAAACAAATGCTATTTGGTATACTGGTATGGAACAATTCCCACCCAAACAAAGCATACATTCTGTGTAATAAGAGAAGCCAATACATGATTGCACTGAAGTAACCAAACCTAAACTGTGTGTTTGACGTACTTTCTCACAGCCCTATCTAACTCAATACGACCTCAAATCTACACACCTTACGTGTGTATTCTTATGGCTTTACACCAACAGGACTCCAAGAGAGAATCAGTACAATTTTATACAATGCAGAAAACAAGAATTAAGAACACAGACACATACAGAAGGAATAAACATAAAATATGGTGGTGAGTATTTTGTCGAAGGCAGGCACAGGAACCGATGGAGATGAAAGAGATTATAATACTGTGTTTGGCTAAATTGATAGATGCTTGTATGTACAGCTTCCTATATACGATCTAGCATCGTAGAGCCATTGCATCTCATGTATTTACACTACAGAAATCTGTAATCATAACTGAGGGGATGTCATTGTCGATATGTATCTTCTATTGATATGTATACTCTACAATATTACAATATCAACATACAGATGACTTAAAGGTACTGTAAGCTAATTTTATGGAATAGAATCTCTATGATTAGATAGTGGCAGATCTGAATGTGACATTGTAGTAGATTTTGAGAAATTTACTGGAAGAAGGAGTTATGGCATTGATCATTTTGAGCTGATCAAAATGAAACGTATTTCATAACCGTGCTAATCTTTTTAGGGTGCGTGTCTACGTCAGTGGCTAAAATGGAGATATTCCACAATGGCTAACATCGCTTACAGCACTTTTAAAACACGACAAATGGATTCTTATGTAAAAAAAATAAAATAAATTAATAATAAAATTGATAAAAAAATGGTTCAGGCAAGCCTTCAAAGAATAAAAAAAATCAACAAATGTTAGAGACGCACAAAACAATAAGTTGATAAAGTTTTGCAACCAGTATAACCAGCTCATGCTGTATATATGCTTGCACAACGCACTTAGTCGTGATTTTAAGGCCCTCAGCTTCTCTCTTCTCCCTCACACCCTCCTTCCGCAACGCTTTTTTTTTTTGACTAACAGGTGAATCTGACTACGATTTGAATTGGCGTTCGCCATGGGAGCTAAGCGTCTACTTTATTTGTCACTGGATTGGTCTCTTCTTGTCACATTTATACAACTGTAAACGGCTGTAGCCTATTTCATATCATAAAATGAGCAGTAATATTTGTAAACAACGGGCATGGCAGTCTATTTGTTATATGTCATTCGAATGTGTAAGTGTTGTGTTGGTCCAATTATGTCCAGCAGTGCATCTGGATGGTTTTCTTGGCATTTGTTGTGTGTGTAGGTCTCATTATTGTGGGTTTTGGATTATTTGGTCAGTCATGGGCCAATGTGTATCCACGTTTGGTATCGGTGTCACCTCGGCTAGTCAAGGAGGGCGGCGGAGTTGGGCAAGCCGTGGTGAGAGATGGCTGTGGCAGGATTTAGAGGGGAACTTTCCTGAGTCCCGGGGTCAGGAACATCTCGGACTCCGCTGCACTGACTGGCCAGCGACTCGTCCATGATGACCTCGGTCTGCATGCTGTTGCTGTTGGCATAGTCGTCTAGAGCGTCGTCAGTACATAGCTTACTATCCTCGCACAGAGACGGCTGACTGGCCGTCCGCTTCTCCTCGTTATCACTATGGAAAGAAAAATAAATAAAAAAAATCTACAAATGTACACCAAGTGAGGTGTCAAAAATGCCACTCCATGCATGCAAGAGAAAGTATTGAGAAATCCATGCATGCAAAGGAACAACGCAACTGCAGAGCATACCTCTCCAGTGATCTGCAAATCATTAGGAAGAACATTTCAGAGAGAAAGGAAGAGCATAAGAAATAGGGAAAATGAATTTATGCAATAATCTGTCTAACAAACTTCACCACACCTGTATTCTCCAAAACCCTCATTATTCATTGGCCGTGCTTCAGAATCTATCTGGCCTTCTTCTTTTTCTTTGACTGCAAGAAGAATAAAATTCAGGGATATCTGCACATTTGTTAGTACTGTCACGTGACAATAGATTATGTGAATGATGTGTGTGCTTCTGTACCTGAGTATTTTCCACCTTTGCTTCGTTTTATGAAACACAGAATGAGCAGTACCAGCAGCAACAGCACAAGGGCGCTGATGAGTCCAATGAACCAGCTCTCAGTCACAAACCCTTTACGCACCATCATGACTTCTGAAGTAGAGGAAGAAAATGATGTATAAATGTCATGACACTTTGTATGATAATAAAGGGGAAAAATATGGAAATGCTGTCGTCATTTATTCGCCTCAAAAATTCTCAAGAACTTGATCAAAAGTGACAGTAAAGACGTTTATATTGTACAAACGATTTCTATTTCCAATGTTCTTTTAAAATGACCATACATTAAAGAATCATGGATAAAATAAATTATGGTTTATATATATAAGAAAGCTGTTTTGTGTTTACTTGCTCCTTCTGTCTGGATCTCATCCTCCCATAAAGTTTTGTTTTTGAAGTCAATCTTCAGGCGGTACTCAGATCCAGACTGGAGCCCCTGCAGTGTGTAAAAGGACTGAGAGCTGTTTACTCTTTCAGAGTGCTTCCATGTGCCTTTGCCTGGACAGAAAAAGGCAATACAATACAAATCAAAACACTTGTTTATATTCTCTCTGCTACTTCCTATTTTTCTATTCAGTAAGCAAGCTTGTGTTCAATCATGTCCTGTCCATACGGCACGTACCATCCTTTTTCAGGTAATGAATAAAGAATCCCACGTTCCTCTGTCTTTCTTTCGATACCCAGGTCAGGTTGACTGATGTCTCTCCAGTCGATAAACTAATGTTGGAGGGTGGAACTGTTCACACACACACACACAAACCAAGTGAGACATAGACCAACTAATTTGTCCAAATATAAATCAAATTGGCTGTGATTGTCACATTTCCTCTTATTTTCAGTGTGGACACACAAATTATCTGTCGCTAGTAGTGTGCCGCACCACGTCTGGTTAGGACAGTGTTTGAAACACTCATGAAAACATTTCATATATCATGTTACCCCACCCCCCTACATATGTCTAGATATAATGTAGAGATGAGTAAAATGTTAGACCTCCAACCAGTGTTGTAGCTCCCTCCCTGATGATTGGCAGTCCTTCTCCCTTAGCAGTGTAGCCTCGCAGGTAGAAGCGGTAACGGCTGTGAGGATCCAGCTTCAAGCTGACGTGAGACACGGCGTGGTCAAAATTCTTTTCTATTTGCATGGAACTGTCTTTCTTATCAACTGCAGAGAAATGTGGGGGAAAAGACATGTCAAAAATAGTGGTTTTAAAAATAGGTGTTTTAAATGTTAACCACCAAGCACTATTCACTTGCTATAGTATTTTGAATGGTTTTCTGGTGCTTAAAGCTGAAGTAGGTAACTTTTGTAAAAATATATTTGTGAAACCTGTCATTATGTCCTGACAGCAGAATATGAGACAGATAATCTGTGAAAAAATCAAGCTCCTCTGGCTCCTCCCAGTGGTCTTATTGCCATTTGCAGAAATTCATCCACTCCCGGTAAGAAACAACCAATCAGAGCTGCGGTCCGTAACTTTTTTTGTGTTCAAGATTTACAAATTGTATATAATAAGCGAGTACACCATGAATCAATTTTCCAAACCGTGTTTTTAGCCTGTCCTGAATCACTAGGGTACATCTATAATAAGTGTTTATATTCGGACTATTTTAAATTGCTTCGGGGGTACCGCGGCGGAGTAACCCGGTACCTTTGTGATTCTTCATAGACATAAACAGAGAGAGGTAGCTCCGGCTACAATGTTCTTCCGCAAGACACAAGCAGTTCTGTTTATTAACCGCTAGAGCGTCAAAAGTTACAGACTGCAGGGATAGTTCACCCAAAAATTAAAATTCTTTCTGTAATTACTTACTGTCACTTTTTTCCAAACCTGTATTCGTCCTTCATTCATCCTTATCAAGGAAAAAAAAATTTATTCAATAATTTCTTCTGTTCCATGTCAGTTTTCGCCTGGCTTTCATGATAGTACCAAAACTGACACGGAAGAGAAGAAATTGTTGAATAAAGTTTGTAAAATTACAGTTGAACCACTGATGTCACAGACTATTTTAACAACTTTTCTGGGCTTTGACTGTGGTGGTTATGTTGTGGTCTATGCAGGTTCAGAAAGCTCTCAGATTTCATCAAAAATATCTTAATTTGTATTCTGAAGATGAACGACGAGCCTACAGGTTTGGAATGACATGAGGGTGAGTAATTCATGACAGAATTTTCAAGTTTGTGTGAACTATCCCTTTAATGTTTAATGCTCCTAATAAGCCTGATGAATATGAATCAGGCTGTCAGTCAATGCACCTTGTTGATATCGTAATGTGTATCCTTTCAGGACACCATTCGGTTGGGTGGGCGGGGTCCAATGCAGTGTCATTTCTGTCTCTGATGGGCTATCCAGGAGTAAAGATGATGGAGGACCAGGTACTGGGAAAAAAATGGATGACAGGCTTTGAATCCCTTACCTTTCTTCATCTATTTTTTACTATTTGTCTCTAAGGGTGTCCTTCCTACCTCCTTCGGGAGTGCGAAAAGTGAGGGGGTCAGACTGGGGACCTTCTCCTTTATTGTTGATGACACTCACAGACAGTGCATAATGGGAGTAGGGCAGCAGATCTCCCAGAATCTTCTTCTCCTCATTACTGTCTGTCACCACAAATGAGATGTTGCTTGGCTTCCCCTCCCTAAAATGCTCCCGTCTGCTTACTGGGCCGTAGTACATTAGATAAATCTATAGGATGGATAATATATAAACTGTCAAAGATATTTTAGATGGATCGCATTTTTCAGTTTATCTTCGTACATCACAGCATATTACCTTGTAACCCTGCAGACGACCTCTCACAGTTTCTCTGTTTATGGACGCCCACACCACTTCAATGGCAGTGCTGTTGATCGGTTCCACTGCCAAATTCAAAGGGGCCTCAAGAGGGTCTGACAGGAAGAAAAAGCACATTCCGATACCTTTTAAAACACCTGCATCAGGATTAACGTTAAACTAAAATCATTGTTTAATTGGGGTGAATTGAGATGCATAAGCTTACAGGAAGATGTCTGGAAAAGGGCTCACAAGAGCAGCAAAAATATGGAACATGACAAACTCACAGTCCTCTCCAGAGTATCCAATGGTGGATTTGGGCTCCGGGCCTTCTCCCATCTCATTAACAGCCTGCACTTTAATGTCAAAGGCAGAGAAGTTGTCCACATCTGTGACGATTAAGGGTGGAGACTTGATGGATTTATTGTGCCAAGATGGTCCACTGCCCAAGACTTTCCTCCACATCACTTTATATTCAAAACCTGGGCCGTTGAAACTACGTCTGTCCATTTCCTGCAAGAACACAGATTCAGTTTTGAGTCACACTGAATTTTCTGTGAACAATTAGGATTTGAAAACATTGACAATTGTGCCTTTCATAGTAGAGGGTCTTGTTTCAAGAACTGTTTGAAAAATGAATCAGACATTCAATCACTAAATATGAGTGAGATTACTTTTCTAACGCTACATATGAAAGAAAGATGACAGTTTAGGATAAACTGATTCATTAGAACAAATCAGACATTCCATCACTATATATGAGAGAGAGTAACATTTAAAATGATCCAATTCAAAAGAATGAATGTTCTAATACTACATATGAGAGAGAGAGAGAAAGAGGTCCAATTAAGAACTTATTCACTAGAAGACTTTAACAGTACTAACACTACATAAGAGAGAAAGAGAGACTTTCTACACCACTACTAATGTTACCAAAAATATAGTTAGTAGCATCACTACTTTTTTAGTTAGATACATTCCGACACTGCTTGAAATATGATGGAAGTCATATGGGCTCCTTTTGAAACTTTGCAGACTATTTTGGAGCTTAAAAGTCTCCAATACAATTTTTCCTGTTCGAATTATATTTTGTGTTCATAGGGGGAAAAAAAATCATACAGGTTTGGAACGACATGAGGATGAATACATGATGACAGAATAATTTCTGGTCTCTTTAAATGCTGAATTGTGCAACGCACCTTCCATGTGATTAAAAGGGTGCCTGGGTCGATGGAATCACTGCGCACTCCTTCAGGGTTACTGTCTGGAGCTGTAGAGGACAAATCATAATTTAATGCCAAGATGTTCTAACATGGCAATAAAACTGTCACTTCATATCAGCCACATGCTGAGAGAAGACACAAACACAAATACAAAGTGTCATACAATGATTCAAGGGACAAAACAAATGCATCACAATGTGGCGGTACAAGTCTTTTCTGTTTTAAGGCTATGTAAACACCCACATGCACACACGCGCTATGTTACTTACGAGCAGCTGGTGTGGAAAAGACATCCGTGTACATGCTCGGGTCACTCTTGCCGATGTCATTGATGGCGATGACTCGGAAACGGTAGGAAAGGAAGGGCTTCAGGGAAAGGGTGGTTCGCTGATTGTTGCCTGACACGCGGCTTAGCTCCTCCCATTCTTTTCTTTCATATTCAGTCTCCTCAAACTCAATCAAATATTCTAGATATATAAACACGTACATATACACACAGAACAGGAGGAAATTAATTACATTGCATTTATTTTATAGAAAGTACACTTTTTAAGAAACTGGGGTTCATGAGTTGATGAGAAGCTAAAAATGGAAGTAAATCATTAAAAACTAAAATACTTAAAAAAAAAAAAAAAAAAAAACAATTAAGCAAGTCAAGATGAAATACAAAAAATATATTTAAAAAATGCAAAGAAATATTTTATTTGTTCACTTGCATGTCATGTGACTAGTTACCAACATCAGAGAATCATGAACTGATGAAAATGTAAAAACTGGATTAAATCAAATTAAATGTTAAAAACTATTAAATGTATCTAAAAGTAAATCTATTTTATAAGTAGATATTTAGGGTCAAAGGGGTTGGGCTAACAAAAAAGTTTGGGTATTCCGGTAATAGGACACTTTTGCAAACTACAAAATTGCCTCAGAAAATTCTGAAACGTTATTTCTGAGAAAATGTGGTTTGATATTTTGTTTGTGAACTGAATGTGAATGACATTTATACATATTAAATGTGGCTGAAGTGTTTTTTAAGGGGATGGGGTGGGCAGGTTGATGGGGGAATTGTAATATCACAATTTGTTCAACCATACATTTATACAGTATTTGATATATATAGGGGAAAAGATCAATAAGTAATACAAAATATTTACTTGAATCAAATACTGGCTGTGTACACTTAAACTTGTGCCTAAACAAGAAAAACATATAGTACCTAGCACAGGGCTGTTATGATCATCTCCTGGTGTCCAGCTGAGAGTGACACTGCGGTCTTTAGGTTCGGTAATCTGTATTTGGGTCGGAGGGTCTGGTCGGTCTGGTGAATGAGGGTTGACAAAGAGCTCAGGGGGTGAGATGCTAATAAAAATAAGGCATCTATGGTTTTCAAAGGTTATTTCTTTAATATGCCCTACACCAAAACATGTTCTATTGTCCTTGTTGTAGGTCACATTATCATACAACATGCAATACACATACAGCAATATAGATCCAGACACGTAAAAGGGTTTAAAAACATCCATATTATAAAGTTACTTACCAACGATAGTGATGGAGCCTCTCGCTTCAGCTATATCCAGAGTGGTAATGACTTCACAGGTATAAATCCCTTCATCCTCTTCCTTGACATCAGGTATTATGAGTGTAGATTCGTCTAGCATGTACCTAAGACATATATGTTTAATAATGTTCATGAGATCATGTTATACAGCTAAAACCAAGCCTTTCTGAAGCATTCTGAGGGAAACGAAGATATAAAAGCATACTTGTCTGAATCAGATGACTCTGTGAGCTTCTGTCCGTTTTTCCTCCATTGGACTTGAGGGGCGTCCTGCCTGGAGTCCACCTGGTACTCACAGGTGAGGGTAGCGGGCTTCCCCCGCTGGATTCGCAGAGCCAGTGGAGGTTTCACAATGACTGTCTTATCTGTAAAAAAAAATTAATAAATAAAGCCTTAATTTTAAGTTAAAAAAAAAAGTTATTTTTGGTGTCTCGTTTCAATATATATATATATATATATATATATATATATATATATATATATATATATATTTTTTTTTTATCCACAAGAACCTACATTATGTAAGTAAATAGGAGACTTTTAGAATATATATTCGACATTAATTTTATATTTATAACCAATTATTCTTTTTATAATAAAAAAATATATGCACATAGTATTATATATCTAATAATATTTTTTATAATATTAATCAACATAAGCAATGATCCTTACAGCCTGAAATGAAACCTACAGCATGAAATGAAATCAAGAAAGCACGAAGGCATGAATATTCAAGCATGTGGGACTCACTGAGTACGTCCAGCTCAGCGGTGATGGTGATTTTGCTGTTGCTGACAGTGCAGGTATACTGGCCGCTGTCATTGAGGGAGGCGTTACTGATCTGCAGAGAGCCATCGAGTAACTGTCTCATCCTTGGGTTAGCTGCAAGAGCGCCCCATGTCTCTCCCTCCCTATGAACACAAAAAATATTCATTTTAGCATTTTTAAATGGACGCAAAATTTCAAGAACACCAATATATATATATATATATATATATATATATATATATATATATATATATATTTTATGTTGACTATTGAGTGTGATTTTGCCCATTTCCCCTAATGGACTCCCCACAAAGCAGCTTCCCCCCAACAATAATCAGGACAGCTGGCTGGAGCAGTCCTGGCATGTGAGGAAGGGACACCCCACAGGATCGAGTCTGTCTCACCATGTGACATTAGGCCGAGGAGAACCAAAGGTCTCACACGCCAGCTCAATCATCTGTCCCTCTGCCACAGAGTACATCAGCACATCTTCTGTCAGAATCTGGGGGGGCAGTTCTAGGAAAACCAAATATAAAACATTAGAAAATGCATTTTGTTTCTACAGTTCTCAAAAGAAAATAGCTATGACAGTTGCTAAAGTGTTTTGAGTTGTTGTAAGCATGTTGCTATGCAGTTGCTAGGATAGTTTAACTATACATTAGCCAGCACAATAACAAAAAGAGCTTTTTAAGAGCTGTTTTGGAAAATTCCCTTACCTATAACATAGACGTAGGCATTGATGAGTATAGAGCCGTGCTTATTGACTGCTTTGCACTGATACACCGCAGTGTCACTGAGTTCCACATTCTTTAGAGTTAGAACGCCATGTTTCAAGCTGCGTCTGGGGTCTGGGTCAATATCTACGCAAAAAGACATCTCAGTATGTCAATACATGGTCATGTTTGGTTACACATCTTAAATTTTCTAAATATCTTCTTTTGTGTTCAATAAGTTTAGAACAACATGAGGTTGACTAAATGACCTATATATATATTATATATATATATATGTTTTTCATAAAATTAGAAACCCCTTGCAGTTTCCTCACAAACCCCAGTTTGGGAAACCCTGCCTTACTAAATGAAAGGTGTCTTGACTGAATCATTTACCAGTAAGAAGATCGCCATTGATGCTCCAGGTGACCTCAGGGCTGGGAATGCCATCAGCCTTACATTCCAGTTTGACAGTCTCTCCTGGGGAATATAGCTGGCTCTTTGGTTCTTTAGTCCAATATGGGGCAGCTAGACCACAACAAAACACAAACAACTAATCATGAAAAATTTCAGTCAACAGTACTAAACAACCTTCAGAAAGGGAAGCGAAGTAGCCAATAAGCTTTAATCAAGCAATAATACACTGATAAGTTCACACTGTAACTCTGTCCGAGATTGTTCAGTTTAATTTTACTGAATTTTCAGTTTAATTATTTATTTATTTATTTTTTTTAAGTCATCCTCCCATAGATGTTCACAAGTTCACATCCCACATCTAAATCTAAATCTGGAGAGGATGTGATCTGGCAGTGTGAAGCATACATTACCTTCTACAGTGATGCTGTAGGTGTGAGTGATTATGCCTTGCAGATTTGAGGCGGTACACTGGTACTCGCCACTGTCAGACTCTGAGATATTCTTAAAGCGCAGAACTCGATCATAACTATCTTTGGATGTGCGGGACTCAGACAGGACTCCATCTTTCCTGATCCACTGGATCTTGGGAGAAGGGCTAGTGAGTAAGAGAAAAGTATGTAAACACTGGACACTTTTTAAGGAAGTAAAAGACACACAGTCAGAGCAAGGTTGACTTACAGGCCCATAACAATGCACTCCAGCTCCAGGTTTTGGCCGCTGAGCACCAGGTAGGAGCTGCGGGAGCCAGTGGGTCGCATCATTTGTGGCCTTCTGTTACGCACCACTGAGTTAGCTACAGATACATAGGAGGAATTATTGAGGGACACGGGGAGAGAGGGCATGGTAAACAATTACAGCTACAGTGAGTGGGTGTTCACACAGGACTAAGACTGGGCAAAACAGATTAATTTCTCAACATTTTTCAGCCTTTTGATGTCATTTGACAGAATGGAAAACAAAAGAATGAAAAATGGATGGACAGACGGATGGATAGAACAAAAGAAAAGATGGATGGATGGATGGATGGACAGACAGACAAAAGAAACAATGGATGGATGGACAAACCAAGCCGGGCCAGGGTGGATGGAAGGACAGAAAAACAACAAAAGAAACAATAGATGGATGGGTGGATAAATCATGATTAATGGACGGATGTACAGACGGAAAAAGGGAAAAGATGGATAAACTGACAGGATAAAAGAAACAATGAATGAATGGACAGACAGAACAAAAGAAACGATGGATGGATGGACGGAAAAAAAAGATGGATGAATCATGTTTAATGGATGGATGAACAGACAGAACAAAAGAAAATATGGATGATAGATGGATGGATGGACGAGACAGGATAAAATATAAAATGAATGAATGGACAGACAGAACAAAATAAACAACAGACGGATGGATAATGATGAATGGCCAGATGGACAGACGGAAGGACAGACAGACAGATAGACAGATAGACAGATAGATAGATAGATAGATAGATAGATAGATAGATAGATAGATAGATAGATAGATAGATAGATCGATATGCAAATTAATCACTGAATGAAACAATAGTAACTAAGTAACTTTTTGCTTTTGCTTTTATGGCTGCTAAAACAGATGGATTTGGAAATAAATCACGCTCTTTATGATATGAAGCATATCATTCAATTCAAAATGCATAAATGATCTTTATCACCAGCATTATCATTTTAAATTCATTGTAAATATCCCATATTTTGCCTATGCCTACACAGGACCTTTTCTTTCACTCCATCTGTTGTGTTAGTCTAGTTAGTCTTCTGTTTGTCAGTGTTTTGCACCATTGGCATTGCATCTTAAAGCACAGTGTTATTTTAAATATAACTCAATGTCTTGCTCATTCTCCTCTGTACAGGCTAAAAGTTTTTAAAGACAAGTAAAGGTTGGTCAAGGACAGTCAGCATTGTCTGTCTTGATGCTTACAGGGGACAACAGTGAGTTTAATGGGCTCTTTGAGGACGATGATGCGTGCGCTGGGGAACTGAGTGTTGCAGGTGTAGTCGTCTCGACTGTCAGCCACAGTCACATGAGAGAAGTACAAGTTTCCATCGCGACCCTGAATCACACGATCGTTTTGCTGAATGTGCCGCAGCTCTAAGATAAAAAGACGTAGACATAGGTGCATATATATAGATATTGCAGAGATAAGGTTCATGTTTAACATGGATAAATCAGGATAAAAACAGACTAACTCTTGTCCATCCAGTGGATGACCGGAGCCACAGTGCTGTTAGGAGGATTGCATGGAAGCACCACACTCTCTCCTTCCTCCACCTTCTTCGACACCTTCTTCTCCTTCTGTAGCGTGGGAGTGTCTGCAAGAGAACAAAGAAATAATCAAAATTGCACCACAATTCAAAAGTTTTTTTTAATGTTCACCAAAGCTGCATTTATTTGATGAAAAATACATTAGTTAAAAGAACTAATTTCTATTGTAACATATTTTCAAATGTATTTTATTCCTATTATGACAAAGCTGAATTTTCATCTTCCATTACTCCGCTGTCTCATGATACTTTGGAAATCATTCTAATATGCTGATTTGGTGTTCAAGAAACATTTCATGTTATAAACAATATTGAAATCTGCTTAATATTTTTGTGGAAATCCTTATACAGTTTAGTTTTTCAGGATTATTTTATGACTAAAAAGTTCCAAAGATCAGCATCACAGGGTTATTGTAGTTCACTAAAACTCAAATCATAAAATCTTGCATTAGATGAAATAAAATGAACTAACTAAAATTAAAAATGTAAAATATAATAAAACTTGACCTTATAATAAATATAAAAAACTTATTTTATTTTAGCTAGATGCCAAGGCATTCTCATTTTTTTATATATATATATATATATATATATATATATATATACATACATACACACAAACACACAATTGAAGAAAACGAATACAATTACAAAAACACAATAAAATGACTAAAAAAACAAATTAAAACGAAAATAAAATAAAAGTAAAATAACACTGCAGCACTGATTAAAAAAAGAAAACTTTTGTAACATTAAAATGTCTTTATTTTCTCTTTTGATTAATTTAATGTAACCTGACAAAATTATCAAAAATTCTTAAAAAAAAAAAAAAAAAGACCATAAACTTTGTTGACCTCAAACTTTCAATCTCAGTTGTGTATGAAGAAGTTTTGAAAAAACACTTTTTCAGATACATTTTATCTTGTGAGAAACCGGCGTGAGTTAATTAGCTTAGCAAGTAATTATCCACAGAATGCAATTAAAAACTACATAACTAGTCCAGAATTATTCTGAAGATGCCTTGGCTTGTCATGATATGAAATAGGTGTGTGATGATGCACATATTAATGTGGCCAGCCCCAGCTGCAAGTGGAGTTCATAATATGTGGGCTATTGTTAGCCCCGCTCATGCTGAGTACTCTCTCTTCCTGCACATATTAATCCCACGAGTGGTCGTCCCCGCTGACACACTTACACGACTCACACTGGTTTCTGAGGTAACCGTTGTCAGGGAAACTGGCTGAGAGGTCGGGATAGCGTAAAAGAGACAGGTAGATTGCTAGATAGCTAGTCAAAACAATTGTTTTGATGTTGTTTTCCCGTACAAAGTGTTGTTTGATAGCTAATTGGGAAGCAATTGGGGATTTTTATTCGTTCTGGAATTCTTCGAACTGCTAGTGTGACTGGCACACACAATGAGCTGTAATTTTCCTCTAAATGTCATTTTGTGCATATGACACAACAGGGGGCAGGGGGCTTGATTTTGGGCTGTTATCTGCTGCGTGCCAGATTCTCTCTACAGAAAACTCACTGCATGTGGTAATGTCAGGATATCAAACAGGCAATCATGTGTGTCGCTTTATAATGTTGCAGTGATGAGAGCGACTTACTCTCTGTGACAATGCGAGCCTCGTTAGACACCGCCGTGCCGAGATGATTAGATGCGTAACAATTGTATCTGCCCTGATATTGGTGAATTGGTCCATCTTTGGCTGTCAACGAGAAGGTCCCAGAATCTCTGGACACGGAGAGTTCAGGGTCTTTAGAGGGGTCAAACTCCACACCATCTTTCACCCAGCGGAACCTAGCAATGAAGCAGAAGAGAAAAAAATAACAGACATTTTTAACATGTCTGCTGTGAACTGCTGTGAAGAGAGAACTGAAGATGAACACCGAGCTGAGCCAGATAACGAACAAAAGATTGACTCATTCTCTTCACAGGAGTTCAGTCAGTGTACTGTTTGAGGACATGAATTACTCCGGGATATTGGTTTGTTTTAACTCAGAGGGAGTGTCAGCCACATTAAAAAAGTTAACAGCTTAAGTCATTTGTGGATTAATGCGTATTGGAGACGCGAACCGTTTTAAACGATTCAGTTCGATTTGGTGAACTGGTTCAAGAAGATCCGGTTACATTGAGTGATTCGTGCGCGAACCGGATATAAGTACACTGCTTTGTTTTGAACTGTCTCACAACAGACCCGGAAGAGAAGACAATGCTGAATAAACTCGTAGTTTTTGCTATTTTTGGACCAAAATTTATTTTCGATGCTTCAAAAAATTATAACCGACCCTCTGATGTCACATGCACTACTTTGATGATGTTTTTCTTACCTTTCTGGACATGGACAGTGTACCTCCAGTTTCAATGGAGGGACTGAGAGCTCTCGGACTAAATCTAAAATATCTTAAACTGTGTTCTGAAGATAAACGGAGGTCTCACGGGTTTGGAACAACATGAGTGTGAGTTATTAATTACATAATTTACATTTAGGTGAACTAACCCTTTAAATTAAATTGCTAAAGCAATAAATATTTTTTTTAATTAATAATAAAATATATCTAAAAACTGTTCATCATTTGGTGTAAGTAAATGTCATGTGACACTTAAGACTGAAGTAATGATGCTAAAAATTCAGCTTTGCCATCACAGGAATAAATTACCTTTAAAATAGTACATTAAAAAAATTCTTTTTTGAACAAAAAACATTTACTTTAAATTGTAATCATTTCACCATATTAAAGTTTTTGCTGCATTTTGATCAAATGCATGCAGCTTTGGTGTGCATTTTTTAATAAACGCAATCATGTTTACAATATATTATAATATTCAAATACATATAGCCAATGAAATAGCTTGATTGTAGTATTGAAAATGTTCTGGTCTCTTTTGGATAAAATAGAAAAAAGATACATTTACAAATCAACAGACATATGTTTAAAGAGAATTAAAAATGCCTATTTATGCTTGAATTATTTTCATTTACATTTTTAATTTTGTTTTAATACTCGGAATATTGATTTCTTCATTTTATTTTTAAGTGTCACTCCTAGTCTTAAATAGCATATAGGCCTCAAAGCTAACAGACGTTATCAGACAGCTAACAGACAAAACCGATTTCGATTTTATGGCATCTTTAAAAGACATAATATAGTATCATAATGCTCGACAAGTTTAAATGTGTATCTAGGAAATGGTTAGAATAACAGTGTATTGCAACAGTGGATACAATTATTTATGAAAGAATACAATGCAAAATACAAAGCAACATATAAAGCATTATATACTGTATAGATTTCAAGGAAACTGTTACCAAATTATGTAACTGTTGCTATGGATACTAACGTGGGCGGGGGATTCCCAGTTGCCTCACAGGTGAGTGTGATGTCATCTGATGAAAAGGTGGTTACAGACACCGGCTGAGCGGTAATCACTGGGGGGCTTTTCACTGTGGAGAGAGTACACAATCACACAGCAACATTCAATGAACCAGATACATTTCTGCGAGCTGTAAAGTTAGCAAAGCAACACCCTAAAAATAGAAATAGACTTCTATTTTCACAGAGCTATAATAACTTCAGCTCATTTGTTAGTCACTTCAGATATGGAAAGGGAAGGCTTATTAGTCACAGTAGTTAAGCAGTCGTTCCGCTGGCCTGCTGTAATCACATGACACCAATATTCAAAACAGCTTAATGATCCACTGCGCCACTGACTTCAGTGAAGTTTCCCACTAAACCTCAGTTCTGTTCTGAAGCAAGTGCCCCTGCTTCTCACCAAAGCACACACTCAATTAGATCCAATCGGCATATGCGGGAAATGGAATATCATGCATGTCATTAGAAACTCCCAAGTGAGAAGAGGGAAATGAAGAGCGCAGTGTAAAGCATGCAGAGGTAATACATGGAGATTAGGTGAGCCTCAGATGTTCTCTAAGTGTCGGTTGTGTTACGGATGAGTGGCCTGTGAAAGCATCGAGAGCAGGAAGAAACTGAGACTAGAAGAATGAATAAGAGAGGCAGAGAGCGAGAGCATAAAGCATTAGTGATGTAATCTACGGACAGAGTCATCGAGGCAATAAACAAGTGCTTATATACTAGACAAATAACAACACTGATGTCTGGGAAAGGGGAGAGTCATCCTCACTATGCAGTTCAGATTTTAGACTTTTACATGGATCTATCTATCTATCTATCTATCTATCTATCTATCTATCTATCTATCTATCTATCTATCTATCTATCTATCTATCTATCTATCTATCTATCTATCTATCTATCTATCTATCTATCTATCTATCTATCTATCTATCCGTCATCCATCCATCCACCCATCTAATCATCTGTACAAATCTGTTTGTTTGTCTGTCTGTCTATCTACAGGTATCTATATATCCATCCATCCATCATCTGTACAAATCATATCTATCTGTCCAGTCGTCCATCCATCCATCTATATAAAGCATATTTATTTATCAGTTTAATGACAAGGAGGAGGAAATAAAACAAAGTAAAAACGGACAATGTTTAAAAATTCATGTAATCTCTGGTAATGGACCAGCGTATGGAGCATTAACCATTATAACTGGGACGCATGTCCATCTCTCGTGCCTTTACTGAAAACAATCTTTCATTTTAAAATTTTCATGCATGCCTTAATGCACCCTCGAATTCTGCACGATTATTCCCACACTTCTGAATATAACAAACAAATTTCTGAGCTGATCAGTTTTGGCTGTTGCTGCAGGCTGTCTTCCATTATTGGAATGAGTCCCGGAAATTTTAGTGGAGTAGAGTTAGTATAAGCAAAAACATTATACATGCCAGAAATACTCACAATCTCTTATTTTGTCTGTCCAGTGAGTCAGCAGGGGGGGGGGAGAAATAGTTTTAGATTGCAGTAATGCACACCAACAACATGCACATGTATGTGTATTTTTCTCACATGAACACTTAGAAGCCTGGACACACACACACATAAACTGCACCTATACATCTATTATTGTTCAATTAAGCTAATTTCAACACCCTTCATCTAGCTCTTTGGCATTTTTTGATTTTAATTAAGACACTAATTGTCCCATTTCTGAACCTTTTTTTTTTTTTTCAAAAGAGGATTTGAAGTTTAACTGGATGTGCAAGGACTTTTCCAGAAATGTGGCCTTTTTGTTCTTCAGTCATGGCATGAACTTTCCATTGACTTCAATTGTTTTCTTTTTGAATATTTTTAAAATATTTACATTTTATATACCCTACCTCTCACTGAGACCATGTAGCATTTTCAGATTTTTATTATGATATTATTAAATGTTTATAAGGCAAAACCTGATCTTCACACACATGGACTGTATTAAGCCTTTTCTTAATGAAACAAATGTTTGTGATGGTATGATTATACTGTTTGGAGGCGAAACAAAGAAAACACACGATGCCAGCTCAGACACCTGGACTATAGATCAGCTAGCCAATGAGAGGAACACTAGAGATAACAAGATGCTGGCAAAGCAGAGCTAAAATAAACTCCCTATCCAGCTATTTTCCTTCCTTGAATTCAACCATCGTTTTGCAACACTTTTGCTTGGTCCTGCAGTCCCAACAACTTAATAAGAAAACAAATATGCTGAATGTCATGAGACAGGATCAGAGAATTAGCAGAGAGCATATGGGACAGACTCGGTCAGGCTGTGTTTTCTGGCTGAGCATTTTAATGTGGGTGTGTTATCGATCTCATTGGCCACATCCATGTCCACAAGTCCCATATAAAGGTCACTAATTGAAAGTCAAGAGAAAGTGTGACCTTTAATATAGGTGTAACTCTTCACTGACATCTCATTTTGGTGCATTTCTGTCTGCAGTTTTCATCATCTAGTTTTTCTCCTCTTCTTTGTGTGTGTGTGTGTGTGTGTGTGTGTGTGTGTGTGTGTGTGTGTTTTGAATTGCAGGAAAGAGAGATGCTCTGATACATAGCTGCAATCTTAAATTGCAGATGTACAATAATAGCAACAAACCCACTGCTGTTTATTGCTTTAGAAAGCTTGTAGCAGCTGCTGTTTTTTCAGTTCCTGCTCAGGTGCGTTTCAATCACTGCATGCTTGAATGTCCTTTCTAATCAGGCCTGCACTAGGCACTCAAATCAATAGTATAATCAATTTAGCAATTAAACTCAGTTAAAACAGCTCATTCTGCACTTTTTAACTCTTTAACCATAACAATATAACATAACATAAACATTATAATACTGCAAAAATCAATACACATTAAAAAAAAAAAACACACACCCACCATGCACATGCATACTGAATGCAATGAAAAATCCTGTACTCACATTTGGATGGGATGTTGAGGGTGGCATTCCCAGGCCTGGGAGCCACGGACAGCAGGAGAAGAGGGAGCAGGAGAGCAGCGCATCGCCCCCTGCTGCCCACCTGCTGTTGTGACGTGGCAGGCATTGCACCTGCTGACAGGCACAAACACAACGGGCAGGAAAATCTGTGATTATCCCAGTCAGAGAAGAGCAATCTTCACTGTTTCTTCTTCCTGTATGTTTCTCTCAGGTCCACACCCTCCTGATGCACTCTCACTGCAAGAGAGGAGAGATGGAGAGTGAGGGAGGGAGGGGCAGGAGGGAGAGACCCACGTGTGTGGAGAAAAACCATTCAGACCTCCACATGGCCCACGACAGAGGGAGCCAGAAAGACAAGAGACAAAGGACAGAGTGAGAGGTCGAGGAAGAGGCGGGTGAAGTTGGGGGCACAGTAAAAACCAGAGGTGCATATGTTGGGAGCATAACAAAAAGAGCAAACCACAGAGCATGGCATTAGCAACACCAAGGGCACGGATTCGATTCTCTGGGAATGCATTAATTGATAAAAATTTACTGAACTTCATGCAATGTAAGTTGATTTGGATGCATAAATATAAATTGACCAATTTTTTACAAAATATAATGTAGTGGTACCATGATAGAGTGATGGTTACTGAAGGCAATACCATGGTGCACAATAATTATCAAATTAATGTTTTCAAATTAATTTAATTGAATTAATTGACAGTACACTGTAATCCGCAGTACTTCAAAAAAAAGTCCAGCAACCATGGTAGTACCATGGTACTTGTTGTTGGTTAAGATGGCATTATTTATACTAATATTATATTTAGAATAACAATAATGCTATCAAATCAGTATTTAATATTGTTTCTTACATTAATATGATTCTATGTATTATAATATATTATAATAGCAGCATTAATACTATAATTATTACAATAACAAATTATCATTCATTTTTGTTTGTACCACTACTACTAATAATAATACAATAATAATAAATATGTTTTTCTATATACTTTATAAAAAGTGCATTCTTAAAGGTTAGTTATCAGTCATAACATCAAAATATTATGTATCAACTAAATCTTTGTATCAAGATCCTTCACTATTTAAAGTGCCTTGATATTATTCGTAAAAGACTCAGTACAGAACAAGATAGAATACACTCAAATGTTATAAATATCAGATGTAATTTTATAGATAAAGTGACCATAAGTGCAAGCACATGGCAAATGGTTCTTATCGCAATCATAGATCCACAGTCATCTCATAGCAATTAACTAATTTCCTCAGCAGACATTAATGGTCAGGGTCATTAATACATAATGATGAATGAAGGCCGGTGGAAGAGGAGTATAAAAAAATGTCTGGGTCTTTGATGTCTTGAGCATCTTTAAATGAGAAGATAAGCATCTATTAGAGCATCTATCGCTTACCCCACAGTCTTATGAGATACTGTGCAGGAGTTGTTCTCCATCTGTATTTGGGCCTGCCAAAGGACAGTATGTGGCTTCATTTATCAATACTATCACTTGATCAAACAACCGTCTTTTTTTCATTCACAGGCCTAGATCACACTACTGTACAAAAAGGAGCTCCCCGAGGACATGTGATAAAAACTTCAGACAGAGAATGAGGATGAAATTAAATAAGGAGCAAGAGGTGGATATTTTTGTTGGCTTGGGTGCAGCGTGTCTGACAGCAGCTTGCAGCTATGCATATCTTTAGCTGGGCACCGCTGTACCCTCCTGGTGCCAAACCCTGGAGCTGAGTGACCTTGGAGCGGAAGGAAAGGTTCAAGCAGGAGTAAAGCATAATCTTTCACTCTCCCACACCCTTGAACACACACACAAAGATAACCCTGCTGAAGAGACTGACTCGGACTAGCATGAATTTCCAAGCTGTTTTATGTAGGTCTGAGGTGGTCTGGTGTAGCTGGTGGACTAGCATCACAGGGTTGGATCACAGTCCCCTGAGGCCCCAGACAACAGGTCTCCACCCTCTTCCCTGCCACCTCTGCTGCCTCTAGTGGAAGACCATATGCATAAAACATAAAATAGATACTATTATCTCAAAATAAATGAAAAATACAAAATACATGCTGGGTCGCATATGGGCTCATATATATCCTAAATCAAACAGAACCGGCAAAATCATGCACCCCTTATTTTGGTCTTGCTGCTGATAAATTCCTTTGTGGCCCAAGAAAATCTTGCTGGATAAACTATTCAAAAAGCCTGACACCAACACATCAGCATCCCAGATATAAAATGCTGGTCTTTTCAACCAAGAGAAAAAAAAAAAAAAAAACCCTGTAGGAGGAGAAGCGATATTTAATAAATATTTTTATAGCTACTGGAACGTTTGAGTCAGCATTCGAGCCCACATAATGATACTTACAGGTCACATATGGAAGATCATACACATAATGTTGGTGTAGCACCTCAATCCTGGATTACGTGGCTCATTAAGCACAGTCACCTCGAATCGGAGCTGTGCCTGAGCATCTCATCGCGAAGGCAAGAATTAGAGGAGAGAAGAAAAGGAGGAAGAGCAGAAGGGGTGAGAGAAGATGACAGCTGAGACAGTAATCCCTTCCTCCATTAATTCACACAGCTGCCCAATCAATCAGTCACCTTTCCTCTCTTTTCATCCTCCAGACTCATTAATATTAGTATGAACTGATCAGAGGGGGAGGGGAATTGTCAACAGCCAATTAGATGCCAGGTTAGCCTCTGTTGGCCTTTAACAAATGCCATCAAACGAGGGATGAATCGAGTCGGGCCTGAAGATTTCATTGGCACTGAGAGGTGCTGAGCATAGTCCGATAACCCCTGTCACACGGCCGCTCTGGAGGGAGCTAGCCGCCAATCAAACCGTGCCCAGTAACATATGATCAAACAGCAGCCGCTAACTAGTTAACCAAGTCAAGCATGACTGGCTTGCAGGGAACACAGGAAGAAAGGGGTGGGGTGGGGGGGGTGGGGGGGTGGAATCGAAGTGGAGTGTCACATATCCATGAAATGAGCTATAGGCACTACTGGAACCCCAAGATGCTGATAAGAACCTTGTCTATCACGGCTTACATGGCCTCTAATGCTGATGTGAGGGAGACTGACAATGGTCAGGGTCTCTCAGAGCCGCTGTGCAGCTGTTGGTGATAGTATCTAATCCTGTCATCTGCCTCATTACCGAAGGTCATAGACTAAACGCCGCTGTTGCCCTGCAGCAGAACAGAAACAAAGGCAATTATTTACTCTGTAGAACAGATGTGCATGCAAAAAAATAAAATAAAATAATAAAAAAATTAACATTTACATATAATAAACACAGTATGCTTTCAGCGCCGCAGAGAATTGATGCATCATTCCAAATAAACAAACTCTGTAATGTCCACCCTGAAGCAACTGAAAAACAACCAATTATCTTTGCGAAATGGAGCATGTCACTTCACTCATCGAATATACTGCTTAAATTTCAGTGGAAAAGTGAATCATATCATCACAGAAAGTTGGTGTAATCACAGCTAAGGCTGTGTTGATCATAGCTTATATATATATATATATATATATATATATATATATATATATATATAAAGCATTTTAAAGCTTCTAAATGTAATAACTTTGGAACAAGACAAGGTTGGTTTTTATTTTATTATGTGCTGGTTTTAAGTCCTCTGATAGTGAGAAAGTTATATTTTGAGATGGTTATATTTGGAGGGTTATATAAACTTCAGGGGACCAACTTGCTGAATACTGTATTTTAGGAGCTGAGAGCTTTAAGATAAATAACTTCTTCATCTGGTATCCTTATTCCGGTCTTATTTAATCCTGAGGTTATCCAATCATATTGCAAATGGGCGTTTAATTCTACTGTTATACTGATGGATATGATGGTTCTATTATGAATAAATTGTCTGTAATTCTACCATTGTCAAAGCCAATGTCTCTAGGATGAAGTCATATAATTTTATGTTTTTGAACTATTAGATAATTGACCATTCATTCTTTAATCAAGAGTGTATTTAGGCATTTTTCAATTCAAATTTAAACAAAAATGTATTTATCTAATTATTTTTGTCTAAATTCTTTAGTTATTTTCAAAAATAATTAGTGGCCTCAGTATATTTGGACAGTTAATGCACACTGAAAAATGTTTGAATGTCAAAAAAATGTCAATATACTGTAATGATAATGCTGAAAGAATGCTTTTAACATTAACACTAATAAAATATTACAGAACACAAACAGTTGAATGGTAGGGTATTTATTGGGCCACTGTACCTTCAACAAACAACCACACAAATCGTGGTCATGTAAATTACAAAGCAGTGTCTCAGTTGTCTATTTCAGGCTGCAAGAAAAACCAGCAGGAGACCATGTAGACTTCACTGTTTCAAGATCTAATATCTCTTATCTGTTCTAACATCATCATGTGCTTGCATAATTATTTCCTCTGCCCCCCCCCAAGCAATTCGTGAGAATATGTATTCTAGCGCACTCATTTAAAGTAGAAAAAAAAATATTAATCCACATTAATTTCTTCAAACAATACCCTGCATAGTGTCGTTTTGTTTATCCAGTGAAAGTCATCTGTACAGTATTTGTTTATAAGGGCTGGCCTCTGTCATGCCTCCTCTTTAAATATTTACCAACTCCAACTGTGAAGATGCGTGTCAAAGACTGGAGGAGAGAGAGATGGAGGAGGGAAATAAATGACTACATGCTTGGCCTCCACCCTCAAGACCTCCCCGAGGGTCTGTCTGTCTGGAAAGCCGAGCGACGGACAGTAACAGAAACACAGATCTGAAGGCAAAGAAAGAGGGACGGGGAAAAAGAGGGGGAGGAGATAGGTGACTGAAGGTAATGGGAAAAAAGAGGAGAGGCAGAAGACAAGGAGACATTGAGGGGGGCCTGTAATTTGCAGAGACCCCCTGCAGGGTAAATTATTTATAGCTTGGCCTTCCCTGCCGGTACAATTTGCCCTGAATTCACCTAAATTCATATCAGTTTGTTCATCATATATTTGGTTCGCGACTAGACTGGCCCTCTCTGTGCATTCAACTGTCTTTTTGAAGACCAGCATCTAATTTACATAAACCTGTTGCAGGTAACTCAAGAGTTAAGTTCATAAAGTGAGGTAGAGGGAAAATATTACTAGTACACATTAATACTAATACACCTTATCCAAGATGACAAGCTCCACACAATAGTGTGCATGGAATGCTAGATTACAGATTACATTGATCTCATTACGCTCAGACGATAGTAGCGAAAGCAGCAATTATTGCTTGCTAATAAAAAGTCAATATTCTGTTCAGAGCGTGCATGTGCACCAGTGTTTACAAGACCACAGTGAATCGAAGCCATTGCTGCTGAATCTTTATCGACAGAGCAAAATAAATTATATTTACCCGAGTTGTCTGCAGCCTGTACTGAATGTGACGTAGTAAAAGAACCATTTCTTTCTTAATTTTTTATAATCTGAAGAAACTTATTTCTGAAGAATCCTTTGTGAAACAGACAGGTCATCGTAAAGCACCTTTATTTTTAAGAGTGAAGGGCGTTCACAGCAAGTTTTAAAAATCTTTCTAAAATGCCGTTTACACTAAAAGCACTAATTTTAATAACAATATCCACATCAACAGACCATAAAGATCTGGGCTGTGTTTCTCAAAAGCATTGTAAGCCTTAGTTTATCTTAGAATGGTTCATCTTCAAAGCTTTGGAGAAAAGTTGCACCATCGTCTTGTTTATTAAAATACACTAACAGTACACTGCCGCTTTAAATGGTGAAGTGCTATAAAGTCAGAGGGATTCTGATCGGTTGTCAGTACATTTATCTTTCATCAACTGGAAAAAAAAAATGGTTTCGAAAGTGATTCCAACAATATGATTACTCTGTGTCGTAATAGCTGTGATGTGGACAACTGTTTCTCACAGAATTTGAATTATTATTATGAATGGTTGACCTTTGTAGAATTTTGTATTAAAATTGTATTGCTCTAGTTATTGTCATCTGTTTTACTGATCTGGAAGTGTGTTTTTTTTTTTTTTAATTTATTTATTATGACCACATTGAAGGTTTTGTGTGATTATCAGTACAGACTGTCTACATAAAGTGTAGAAGCATGAATGGGGACTACTGCACAAACAAAACTCTGTAAATCACAGGTCTGCAAACAGCAACAGACAATCTACAGTATAAGCTATAAAGGATAGGACAACATTCCTCTGTCATTTCTCATTCAAGAGCATGAATGGGTCTCTTCGACTCCTCCTCCCCTGATGTTACTCTTTATAGTTGAGCTTTTCTTCACACAGCGACAGAAGCACACACTCCTCTTTGCTTTGCAGCAGAAAGTTCTAAAGTGCACCCAGATCACCGCATCGCTGACTTGAGCCGATAATTCTCTGCTTTATTGACTTGACATCCTATGCGGTTTACCCAGGGGTCCTCCGCGCATGGATGTGGCCTCGCATCTTCATAAAGGCCTCTGATGTGCGCCGACAGCACCGGAACGCACAGGAGAGCAGAGAGCCGCCCTTACCACCTGACAACTGACCTGTATCTTAGATTGCTACTGATGCAATGTTTGCGGAACACAGTCTAAGACGTGTTTTTTTCATAATTATTCTGCTTCTTGCTTTCTTACAAACCCTCGCTCTTATCACAGTTTCTCTGGGTTAAGGTTTACTATCAGAGACATTGAAAGCTGTGGAAAAATAAAGGTTGTTAGAGGGGCTACCGCCCACTCACTCCATCCCCGTTACCTTGGCAACGGGGTCTCCACAGCTTCTCCTCCATACATGGACATACAAATTCAGTTATTCATACGCACACACACATGGGGAAACTATAATGGAGGGATGTAGCATACACACCACTAGCTCGCAACACACAAATCTATCTGATGTTTTTCAAATTGCAAGATATTATGCTCTAACCACACTCAATGTCAACAAGATGACAAGCATCCAGGAAAAATATTCACTCCCGTTGTCTCTTTTCCATGTTCAATGAAGCAGTAGCCATCAGGTTTGTTTATTTATTGATGTTTTTTCCCTTCAGACACAATAAAAACAGAAAGAATAAAAGACGGTGAATAATTCAAATAAAGAAGTGTGTTCATTAAGACAAGAAAGGTGGGTATAGACATCTCTAACACAGCTCGAGGGGGGAAGGGAGAGAGAGGAGAGATGAGGGAGGGACGGAGACGCCTCAAGATCAAACAGATTCTGATTGAATAATGATATTAAAAATTCATCTGATGGTTATACAAAGAGAGCAAGAGAGATGTGGGAACGTGGTGTCTAGAAAATGATGACAGCATTTAGAGAAAATTAACTAGGGGAAATTAACCAACTAGAGAGCTTCAGTTTTATCTAGCCAACAGCAACATATGGCAGAGCTGTAGAGTCAATGGGATCATTAATGAATGTGTATACAAAGGTCAAGCTAGCAATTTATTATTATTATTAATTACATTTATAAAGCACTTTCGTCACAGACTCAAAGCACTGTATAAATGTAACCTCAACTAACAACGATTTAAATCAAATTTAAAAGTAAAATATGATTAAGATACTGTACATGTGTCTTGGAATTGGTCTAATGTGTTTGGAAAAAAAATATGATCAGAATATCAACTTGCATTATAAACGCACTGTACTTATATATTAAATATAAAAATTAAATATTACTTATCCAGTCAGTTTATTTAAATTTTGTGTGTAGATCTAGATTAATTGTACAGCCTTGAATGAAGCCATGGATTAAAAATCAAGCATCTTTTCATGTTATTTGCAAAAAAAGTAAATTGATGTCAGCATCTAAAAAGGAAGGTGCTTCATTGGTTTGGAACCACTGCATACAGATTCACTTGCACAGATTCTTAATCTCTCCATCTCAACTCTAAATGGGCCACATTCACTTTGTTAGTGTCAGCCGCAATGACATACTAAGCTTGTGGAACACCAGCGTTCATTAAAAAAACACCTCTGGTGCTTTGGGATGACGCATGACATGCACACTTGGCCGGTCACCCAATTACAAATTTCACCCTATTCCGACAAGCCAAGACAACAACGATGGCTAATCTCTGCAGACATGAAGATATTCTACACTAAAGAGGTAATTAATATGACAAATGCTGCTGAAAGAGCTTGTGACATTCTAGCATGGGACAGATGTGTGTGGGGGGCCTAAACTCATAAAAGGCTACAGTGAGTCAATATTAGCTCTGGTAAATGTAGCAATCATAGCATTATGAAATTAAGCGGAAAACCCATTACCACTGACCTTCTTTCCCCCTCCCCCTCGGTCTGCTTTTGTCAGGCATGGCTACTTTCTTGCCCAGGAGTATCTAGCAAGTCTCTCGATTGTCTAAATTCAGCCACGACTTTGACCTACACTTTTGATTTTTCTCTTTCAAAATATAACCCGATGCTTTCCACCTGACTTGGGTCTCGATGTCGGATTTCTGTTCTCAGGGGGTGTCAAAGGGGTTGAGATTGACCTGATGAGACAGGTGAGGGCATTTAGAGGCGCTGTCTCAAGCTCTCGGCTACAGACAGATAGGATAGACACATCCTGTTCTACACTGACAGACCTGCAATGGGGCATCTGACTTATTCAAAGAGCCATTAACAGACAGCTTTATATAAAAGAGATATTTATATATTTTTTATATATATATATAGTAAAAATTTGGACATACATGCACACAAATTGTACAACAAATTAAAAATGTAAACAAAACATTTTAATCTAAAATATACTTTTTAAAAATATATAATATATATAAATTATTAAAATAATATATATATATATATATATATATAAATTATTAAAATAATATATATATATATATATATATATATATATATATATATATATATATATATATATATATATATATATATATATAAAGTATTATAATATAAACAAAACAAATTAAAAGTATAACAAACAATTTTAAAATTCTATATTATTAATAGATATAAAACATTTAGTATTTATGTAGTGTACATTTTATATATCTTATATACAAACTATTAAATAAATGAAATGTAATAAAATATAAATATATATATTTATACACACACACACTTTATTTTAGTGAAATATTTGATTGATTTATTTATAAGTAAAAATGGTGGTAGAGGTTATAAAAAAAAACAAAAAAAAACAAACTTTAAATAGCAACCAGTTACAGTTAGCCTAAAAATAAATGTCTTTTATATAGTCACAAATACCCAAAACTACTTGAATATAGTCACAAATAAAAGAAAACAATAGAACAGTTAAATAATCCAATATCATCAACCATTTTTAACAATGAGAGCTTCATAAACAAATAGTAAAGTCTACCTTGTTTTGCCCAGAAAAGCATAATTATGTATACAAAAATAACATTTGACCAAGCCAAAACAGCATGTCACAGCAACACAACACAGAGGATAATTAAACCCAGCACATCTCAAAGCACGGCAGCTCAATTAGGCCTTAATCAGGCCTGGACTACACAATTGCATGGAAGCATATCATTAGCATGCCGCATGCTGTAGCTGGCTCCCATCTGAGGGCCCCTGTGTGATGGAGACGGGGTACAGGCTGTCAGTAAGTGTGCATGAGTGTGCGTGGAGGTGTTACAGGTCCCTTGGGCCTAGTGATAAGTGGAGAGCACTGGGGGGAGCGCAGCTGTCGAGGGGTTGTGTGACACACGGGGCATGTCAGCCGCTCCCGAGGGGACCACCTACACGCCCCTCACCCTCATCACTCCTAGACTGATAGACAGCCCGTCCACACCATCAGCTCTGACGTTACACCGCAAAACATGCTTTACACTGACAGGTCACACCCATTACAAACCCCCGATCAAAGAAGCTCAACAGGGTGCTAGCAACACCTAGATCGAGGTTTCATTCCCAGAGAACATGCATCGTAATAATACAAAATTCATATGAAAATACTCTGTGCACTGAAAAATTTTTTCATTCATCCAATTAAAAACGTTTAGGGTAATGATTCACATCTTTATTTTTTTTAGTGTATAGACACACACACACATACATATATATATATATATATATATAGATAGACAGACAGACAGACAGATAGATGGAAAAATGGATAGATGGATTTAACACAAAATAGCTTTAAATAATCTTTTGGGGGTATTTTCACAGCCAAATGTAATTTGTGATTACTTAGATCAATTAATTGACAACTGACAGCCCTAAAATTTATAGTATACTATAAACTATAAAACTATATACCAATTATACTAAAATAACACTGGCATCTAATGGCTAAATATTATTCAAGGGACTGCAAGGAATGCTTAAAAAGACATTTATTCATTAATTCATTCATTCATATTCAAACATTTCTTATAAATGTATATTTATCGTAAAGAAAGATTATACATTTTTCACTGCAGGAATATGTATATGAACTACAAAGTTTGATTAAAAATCATGAAACACTTGAAATGTTGTTCGAGCAGTTACAGCATCTAGCTAAACTGCAAAAATAATGATTTGTTTTCTATCACGTTTCCCAAATACACTTAATGATCATTTGTCAGCTAAATAGAACTCGCTTCATTGGTTGAGCCACTTTGTCTGCTCAAACAAAAAGCAATGTTTTGACACTACTACAGAGTTTACACAGTGTTTACACTTTTGAGGAAATCACCCAACAAATAGCTTATAGTCAGCATAATGAGCTGGGACAGATAGATTTTGACACTGTAAAAATACACCACAGAACAAATAAACGTAAAAGTAGTTACAAAGTACTTACCCTCAACATGTAAACAGGAAAACACTCAGCAAAGTAGATAAGTCCATTAGTCTATTCAGCAATCTTCGAAGCTATCAGCCATTTCTGCTTTGGATTATTCATGATGTCTCATGACTTCTTATCTCATTACCTAAAAAGCCTGATCTCTTTGCAGTGAATGGGAAAATTGATAGGTGAATTCTAGGCTGCACCTAATCTGTGCTAGTGCACTCATCACATATGGAAATGAGAAGTATTGACAGGTCAAGGTCAGCCCTGCTTTAGTATTCCACAGGATTTGACTTCAGTCAAGCGCAGCATGCCGTGCCTCGTCTCTAAAGTGCCATAGACATGTACGACTAAAGTGAAACAATATAGTTAAGAGATTAATCATTTTATCAGTAGAATGTGGTCTATATTATCAGATGTTCTCTCGGCTGTGCCTTTCAGATGAGCAAGCCTTGATTATCCATCCAGAGGAACCTTTCTTCAACACCAGCCCCATTAACTTTGTTAAAAGTTGCAAAAGCAGCACTTGCCTCTAAGTGCTCCTGATATAATCGAAAAGAGCACCTCGTGGGAACCGTGAGAAGAAATAAGTGAGACGTTGCCTGCAGGCTGTGGATGCGAGCTCTGTAGGTCGAGTGTGTTATGTAAAAAAAAAATCTAATTGAGATTCTCATCTTCCTTGAGCTAGTGCCATTCTGTATATTTATCCCATCTTCACCGCTTCACAGTTTAGATCAAATCTCTGTTTTCCAGCAGTTATCACAAGCACATAAGCCATTAGTGGCTCGTGCAGCATGAACAAGTGAAATCGGTTTGAAGCCATTTGACTGTCATTCAAATGTCTTTGTCTGAATAGCGAGTAAATGGGGTCATGTTGGCTGTGAGAGTGTACTGGGAAATGCATACTGTCTGAAATACTTCATACTAGGCACGAGTCTGCGTGATGTCAGAAGAAGCTTAACCTGAGACCGTGTGGACTGGTGGAAAAACACAGTGATTTATTCAGTCATGCTCGAATGGACAACGAATTGCATTTCTGTCCAATACTATGATGCTAGCAAGGTGTCAATACTAGCCTGCCTGCTTCTTTTTTGCACCAATCACCATGACAACCCTCTGACTCTAGCGGCACGCAGCCATACACCTCCCTTCCCCCATTCCTCCACCCCCCCATCTCTCTCTCTCTCTATCCATCTTTTCTCATCTGTCGCTACTTTCTTCTTGGCACAACTTCTGCATGTCCCTTATGTTTTCCCCAGCACACGGATGGCTGATGTGACGCTACAATCCAGGCTGTCAAACACTGTTAAGAAGTAGCTGTCTTAATATGTGCCACTTTCAGGGTGCAAAATGGATCCAAAAGTATTTCCATTGCTCAGGATGTCGAAGTCTTAATATTCCATGAGCTGTTTTATATAGACCAATTTGGAGTACATCAGTCACATCACTTGCAGACTTTGTTTCTCGCAAATGCAAGTTTATATCTCCTAATTTAACTCAAAAATAGCAAGTTTGTCAATTCTGAGGAAAAAAGGAGTTGTGATGGATCATCAGTTAAGCTTCACAGACCACATTGCTACAACTACCCGGTCCTGCAGGTTTGCCTTATACAACATTAGGAAGATTAGACCCTTCCTGTCAGAGCAAGCAACCCAACTTCTTGTCCAAGCTCTTGTTCTCTCCAGACTGGACTATTGTAATGCTCTCCTGGCGGGCCTTCCTGCATGTACTGTCAAGCCTCTGCAATTGATTCAGAATGCAGCAGCGAGGGTTGTCTTCAATGAGCCAAAGAAAGCTCACGTTACTCCGCTCCTCATCAGGTTACACTGGCTACCAGTAGCTGCTCGCATCAAATTCAAGGTACTGATGCTAGCCTACAAGACGACCACTGGCACGGCACCAACTTACCTAAACTCATTGGTTAAATCTTATGTGCCCTCCAGAAGTTTGCGCTCTGCAAGTGATCGACGCCTTGTGGTACCATCCCAAAGAAGTTCAAAATCACTCTCAAGGACCTTTTCCTGGACTGTCCCCAGCTGGTGGAATGACCTCCCAATCTCAATTCGTACAGCTGAGTCTTTACTCATTTTCAAGAAACAGCTAAAGACTCATCTTTTTCGCCTGCACTTAACCAACTAACACTAGCACTTTTCCTTTTCTTGTCTTTTAATTAAAAAAAAAAAAAAAAAAAAAAAAAAAAAAAAAAAAAAAAAACCTACCTATGCGTTCTATACTAGACTAACTGAGACTTGTCATGGCACTTGTATACTGTTGTTGTTCTCTTGTTGACCTGACTGCTTCTGTTGTTCTCATTTGTAAGTCGCTTTGGATAAAAGCGTCTGCTAAATGATTAAATGTAAATGTAATGTAAAAGCAGATAGGTTCTGCACACAAAACGGCATCTCATCTCTGTTTGCAAAATTGGTTTCCAAATTGGTTTATTCTACTATATACATAATATTTCGTATGGAGCCTGTAATCCTTTAACATTAAATAAACAAAAAATCAAATGGACAAAATATACATTTTTTCTAATGTTTAATGAAATGTGCTGTAGAATGTGTTAGTTCTTAGGTGTCACAATTTTAAACCTTTTTTTTTAACTGAGGAAAATGTAGGACACAGCTAAATATTACATGTTTGGAAATTAAAATGAATAAATAATTAAAAAGAGTTGTTTACTACAAGGAATTAAATAACTCTTCAAGTGTAGATAGACATTTTATGTTTAAAACTAGCTATATTAGATTAATTTGATGTTGGATAATAGCTTATCTGACATATCTAAAAGTTCTCATAATAGAAAACAATCTGGGATTTTTGCCTCTAATGCTTAGAAAAAAGCAGTGAGACAGCAAAGGGCACCATGTCCATGCTCATTTGTCCTCATTATTCATATGTATTTCCTGAGTGTTCTGGAATTTCAATCAGTGCTGCTCATTTATATCTATCTAGACCAGGATAAAGATGAACATCAAAATATGTCATAATGATCCAAGAAGTCTTTTCCACTCGTCATTCAAGAGGGAGAAAAATCAGTACTATAAATTCTGCAGGCCATGTATAATACAGAGGTCTGCAGTTTTGAACGATTTTGTAAGAGAATGACATATGATATGTGCTATTAACTTTATTTAGAACTCAAGTCATAAAGTGCAACATCAAAATGGAAAACCTTTACATTTTTTGGGTCATTAAAAGCTATATAGTCATTTGATATGATGATGCTAACTCTGCCAAAGACTAACACTTTTCTTGGATTCTGTCAAAGACATCCGCTTTGTATGTTATCCAAAACCCTCAAACACAGAGTTAGGCCTTCAAGAAATTTACTGAGAAGTTCAAGCTTTATCAGAGTGTCTGTGTCAACAAACAGAACAACATTCATTTCAGACAGAACCTCACCTTCAACCTCAAGATGATTCTTTCTGATCTTACTTCTTTCAGCAAGAGATAGATTAATGATGTTATATGTTATTGCAGAGGGAACAGGAAAGCAAAGGGACTGAATCACTACTATCCTTGTGTGGTATTACACAAGGATGGTAGTAATTCACATCCTAGTGTAAGAAAAAGTACATTTCAAAATAAATATAAGAAAGCAAGGTTTTTGCGAAAATGAACAAGTGAGTTTAAATACAACACTATTAAGTGCTGCCAACAGTATGTGCAATATGACCTGAGTGTCTTGTTCGCTGGAAATGTTTTTCTGAACTTTCTTAAATGTCAGCCACCCACACATATCCGTAATCCAATGAAGGGTGGGAAGATTTGTTCTTGTTAACTAGCTGTCTCCATCGATATCTCCAGTTAATCTCTCTTCCTCCAATTTCCCATTCTCCTCTACTCTCAGATGCCTGCTCTTCTTCACATCGGTCTGAGAGTAAACTGCACTCTCAGGCAAACACACATCCTCCATCAGGAACAGACTGTTCCCGCTGTCCCATTAATGAAGCTCAAGAGACCATAACTTCATAAAGACAACAACAAATATATTGCTTCAACCATATTTCTCGAACTATATTCTTAAGTAGTTCTGTCTTTAAAGTTAATAGATATTAATTACCAATTCCTCTACATGCTAGTTGAAATCAAATCACATGTGAATTTTCTCCACAGGTACCCACAAGTCATAGCGAGGGGTGTGGGCCATGGTGTGTGGCTTTTTACGGCCTCTTCCGGGCAAATATGTGTCCCTGTGATTGCATTTTTCCCTGGTGGCAAATCTAATTATGCCCAAAAGAAAGTACTGTGGAACTCGATTTCAGACTCAGCAGTCGTAGCCTTTCAGCACACACTGATTTTGGCCCATCAAAGGCAGCACGTTATCTCCAGCAACCAGCGCTGCCTCAGAGTTGTTAAAGTCGGGGTGTGGTATGACACTTCACTATGTTTGGGATCAAACGCAAGCAATTCTGTCATGATATTACTCTCTGGCCCGTCTTGTTGTAATGTGACACAGCACAGCGCATTGCATTTGTCCTTATTCTATATAAAGCAATACGCCGCAACACTGCCCCAGTGGGCAACTACACACAAACACACGGAGCGAGTATATACCGCATTCTGCTAATCTCTTTCACCCCCCGCCCCCCATCGCATCTGTAATCTGGGGGCCAGTGTGTCCTTTTCTCCTACTTTTTTTCCCCCGTGTCTGGCTATATACTCTAGAAGGGGACTGTAACCAGGGCTCTCTCACTCGTCTCTCTTTCTCTCCCTCTCTCCAGGCTGATAAGAGATGACAGCAGTAGTTGGCCCTGATTCCTGGCTGAGTCTCAGCAGAGCACACAAGGGGAAATGGAGAGAAAGAGAGAAAGAGAGCACACGGCAGTTACAGAACCGATGAAAAGCTATAAAAAGTGTTTGACTACACAGAGCTGATACCAGATGAATACACACTAGTGGTTCTCTAGTGGTTTTGTTTCAGGGTTTGGAACAAAAGATATTGTTTTTTTTTTTTTTTTTTAAGCTGACAAGCCAATAAATTTTATTTAATTAAGTGAATAAGTTTATTTTCTATCATAGTTATGTAGTATAGGCTATGTGTAGTTAATTACTAGGACTAATATCATATAATGTAATATAATATGAAAATGTATTTCACATAGTTCAATCATTTCAATTATATATATTATTTAGTCCTATAATTATTATTTTTTTATTATTATTAAATGTAACATATAATCACATATATATTGATATATGCTATACTATACTATATTTCTGAAACCCTATCAGAATGGACCAGTTTTGGGTCATGACCCACCAGTTAAAAATCACTGTCACTGATATACGTTACACCAAAATCACAACACTAGGGTCTCTCTCTCTCTCTCTCACACACACACACACACACACACACACACAGGTAACATAACAGATGGAGCAAAGACAGAGCAAGAGAACACCAGCACCATCTTCTCCCAAATTTAATTAGGATTCCATGATGGTCTCCCTAATTCATTCTGTCCACAGTGGACGACTCAGGACTGGTCAGCATATCGGACCCAGTGTCAACCTCAATTCTTCAAAATGAGTTTCCCAACCTTCCATATCCATGTCATTATCAGAGACATTATCAGCCACATTAGAACAGATTGAGTTACCCTCACGGTGTATATTACAGGCGTTCAGAGAAATCTTCTCTTGCTTGAGCAGCAGAGACGATAGTGGGAAGCGTTCCACAGCACTTAACAGAGCGTGTGAGCCACAGCCATAGCAATGGCAGCTTACATGTCACAGAAATTTACACTTCATTGTAGCTTCTTTTACACAAGAGAGCCGACGAAACGCATGTCTAATCCTTATAAAAATAAACCAGATAGGTGGCCTGACAGTGGCTTCACTGCAGGAGAAGAAAAAACGAGAGAGTGTAAGATAAAATACTGGAAAGGACGAGTGAATGAGTAGAGAGAAACAGACGCAGCGCTCTCCATACTCAGATAGCCTTAAGAGGAGGGAGATCAACCTGCACGATATAAAGATTTAGGTTTTTTGTACCAGTAAAAGGACGTTTGCTAATTAGAGTCAGAGGCTGCGGAGATAAGCAGGGCGTTAATCTTCTAGTTGTGCTTTTGGCATCCTTCTAGTGAGTGTGTGTGTTTGTGTGTAACGCAGGCTTTTGATTTCATATGTGTGTGTGTGTCTGTATGCACTTTGTCACTTTATCACTGTCAGCTGTGACATTTTAATGGCTCCAGGCATCATCTTGCTCTCACTCTACCCTCTTTATATATATACGCTCTCTCTCTGTCTCTCTCGCGCGCGCGCTCTCTCTCTCTCTGTGTCTCTCTCGCGCTCTCTCTCTCTCTGCCCTGTTAAACTTGCATGTGTTTTTCAGTCCTGTCAATGAAAAAACTTTCACTCTATGATGGTTAAGCTGTGCAATTAATCTGCGAATCACATTCGTCAAGTGCCGGGGAGCAGCTGGCCCGTACAGTTAATGAATAACAGATCAACTACGACAGCCTACATCTGCACATCCTGCGATGTGACTATCGTGGATTCGTACATCGCGATATCGATGCTTAAACGACACATCGTGCAGCCCTACCCTAAAGTATTCACATTGCCGCATAATGTGTGCAATACTGTTTGTGCTACAGATATGAATGACATCTGAAATTGAGGAGAGGTGTGCTATTACTTTGCGACAGATGATATAATGGGTGGAAAATTGCACAAAATGGTAATTAGATGGAAAAAAAATCCCACTTACACTGGAGGAAACTGGAATATATTGAACAACAAGAATATAATGGAAACCACAAAGCAACCACAATGAAGGCTTTAGCAACATCCTAGTAACCACCTAGCAAACTAGAAATTATTAGCATATGTGGTTGCAAATTAATTCTACGTTGCTTACACCTGAAACCAACAAGTCCCTGTCAGCATATCAATGGCATAACAACCACCTAGCAACCTACAACTGCCTATAACATATCAATGCTCTGGCAACCACGCAAGATGCCAATGAACTGGCCATTCACACCACTGTTCATGTTTTTATGTCCAACAAGCCATGGCGCTCTCACTCTACATACTGTATGTTCTCACGAAGTGAAAAATACATTGCGGAGCAAAGAGAAAACTGACAACATGACGACAGACAAGATAGAGCAGGTTACTTCTGGTATGGTAAGTCTCAGTTTTAATTTTGTTTTATTTTTTTAAGAAATTGAAACAATAAATACTGTTCTGTCTTTAATATGTCGTGACAGAACGCTGTAGCACCTCATTTCAAGCAGCATGTGAACCAATCATCTCTTCCTCTTTACAAGTTACAGCATGAAATTATCCTGAATGAACAAGAGAAGGTATCTGGTTTCAACCACAGAAAGACGTTAAATACACAATTTTTTTATCTTCTCGCCTGTCTGGTTTGTTTGTTGGACAAAAATGGCAGAATCAGCTACTGTCAATCAAACTATCATGGGAAGGGCCTGTTTTTGTGACTTTTTGTGACAGACAGACATCTGAGATCGGCTCAATTAAAGATTTGAGCAGATTAAAAAAAATATCAAAAATTTCTAATTTCACACATTTCAGTTCAAACTACTTGTAAAAGTGCATGTAGCATCTTATGACCCCTTTAAAACAGAGATCTAATACAAACGTGGTTTCTTTCCCAGCTGTTTACCTGCACAGACATAACCGACTCTGTTTTTGTAACTTGTGTGTTTTCAACAAACTTGTGTGTATTTGAAGTTGAAGCGCAATAAGATGCAAAAGAGAACTTGGTTTAGTACTCACATGCCGCATGACAGCCACTTTCCGTGTGTGAAGTTTCCGTATCAGAAGTTTAAACTGATGTGGCTTTAAAATGCATGATTTCAACACAACAGACATGATAATCAAAACTAAACCGTTTTTTTTGTGTGTGTGTAAAGGCACAGCCTTGTTCTAAAAAAGGAGGCCATCAGCAGCAGCTCATTTGCATTTA
Organism: Carassius carassius; assembly: GCF_963082965.1. Lineage (NCBI taxonomy): Eukaryota > Metazoa > Chordata > Actinopteri > Cypriniformes > Cyprinidae > Carassius > Carassius carassius. Next base: position 19,467,025 of record NC_081791.1, on the reverse strand, counting down.
AAGAGACATGCTTCCACTCAAAATAATGCATTTTCAAAATGATATAATAAATGATCTGTGGGGTATTTTGAGCTGAAACATCACAGACACATTCAGAGGACACCTTAAAAAGAGGCATTACAGGTGTCATTTAATCCAATAACAGCAGAAGTTAAGAAAAATGAAGAGTAATCACTTTACTTTTTCAAGGGAAATGCAATTCAATTACAGTAATTCATTACTTCATACTGCATTACACCTAACACTGCTTGCAAAATTGTAACATTCAGAACCCCCCCCCCCCCCCCCATCCTCACCTCTCCACTTATTCGTTCATTCCTTATGAACCTCATTCCAGCCCCGATCCCCTGGCTCTCTTCAAAGATAATTTCCTGTCCCCTCACGACACTCTCTCATTGTTGATGCACATCTTCATCCTGCAACCGTCCTGGAGCCCCACCCAGCCCCACTCCCCTCAGGTCATCCCATTGTCCAACTGCATAATTACCTCATTAAGCTTGTTAGCATTGCTTATGACCCTGTATCTTTCCCTCCAAAAGATCTCTCCATCTCTTTTTTCTTTGTCCCCTCAACTCTCTCATTTTTCGGCGTGCCCCGAATTTGCCACCGTTAGCACAACTCTCTCTCTCTCCTGTTCCTTTCCTCTCCACTTTTGCATGCCCTTTCATCTTGCTTTGCTCACTCCAAATGTGTTTATGCGGAATAACATCTCTCAAGTTTGTTGTTGTTTATCTGCTCCTTTTTCCCTAAAGTGTGCGTCAAGATACAGCGCAGTCGATTTTTCAGTGGTGCACTGCAGGAATACATCATCATCATAGACACAGACGCTGCTGGTTTTACATTCAGCTCCAGTTATCTCCCATCTGTGTAAACAAACCGTGCCTCACACGACATGCAAGGAGGATAAAGTGGAAGCTGAAATACCTGAGAAAACGACACTTGGACGCACACATACACACTGCTTGAAGGCAGAGCAAAGGCTAAGCTTAGCTGCGATAATAAAACCATACTGTATCCACTGCTAAGAGCAGGATATAAGGGAAATAAGATATTCGAGAGCATTTCTGTATAAAAATGTCACACTTTTCCCTCACTGGAGTGTGCTTAATGAGATTTATCCAAGCAAGACTTGTTCCTGGAGGAACATTCTGGCCAGTACTGGAGAAAACTTTCTATCAACCAATCAGATTTTTGAGTTAGGGGCTTAACCAATATTTTAAAGACCTTTTGACATGTAGCAAAGCACCAAGCTAAAGTGCCAGCACCGTGTGGTGCTCAGGTTAAACAATGTCTCATCATGGCCAGAGTTGCATCCAAAATCGTATACTGTCTGAGAAGGTTCTTCTTTTGAACAAGTAATTACATTGTAGTAGGAAAGTGTGAAATTTCGGATGACTTTGTTGGATGCTGACATTTTGAAGCATATCCAGTCCCGTACTAATATACATACTTCCCTAATAGTATATGGAAATACCTGCACACTTGCAAAACAATTTTCATCTAATCATTTCTTTGAAATTATAGGATGGAGTTATTATTGTTTGATAGGAATATTGTTCCATAACCAAGAATGTGGATTTAGGAACACATTCAACTTGGGTAAATCACATTGTGCGTGGCAGCGTCTGTATTAGTGTGGGCAGGATTGCTGATTATTGTCTGGCAGCAGAAGTGGGTGGTTTAATCAAACAACTTCACACTTCAGCAGAACATCACAACTGCAGCATCAAGACTACAATTAACGTCTAAGTCATTCAAATGTGTGCAGTCGCCTTGTCAGAAAAAGGACGGCTAAAATGTGTGATTCTCACAATTCTTCTCTCTTGATTATCATCGATCTGAGTGCCGACTCTGTAAGAGGGATGCATTGTATTTTTCCTTGGTCCTGACTTGCCCCACCATCCCCAGGTCTTAATGTGCTTCTGGGTGGTTGGCGGGTGCAGTGTGAAATAAGACAACACTGTAGGTGAGATTAAATTAGCTGAGTGCATGGGGATCACACTCACCAAAGCACTGATCCTGCAGTAATGAATATATCATGCTTGACATAATGCTTTTGACTCCGCTAGGACAAACACTCAATGCCCCAGGCCTGCCACACAAACCTACAAACACTCTCATGGTTATACCACTGGAGGACTGAAATCCACTGGAATGCTGAGCTGAAACTAGCTGGGCTGAAACTAGACTTATCAAGTTCCAGACCATGACTAGATCTGTTAAAACCCAAACTCGACCCAGATCCAGATAGAAAAAGGACCCACTGAGACCCAGTTCCAGACTAGACCCAGATCAGTGAATCCAATAGCCAGGCTATAAGTTTTAATGAACTGAAATAGGTGAAATGTTTAATGTAAAAACTTTTTTGTTTTAAATTATATATATGTATATATATATATAAAAATAAATAGTCTTAAGAAACGCTGAGCTGGATTTGAATGGACTAGTGGACAAAAGTGGCATGTAGGTTATCAGGTACAGATAATTTATGTCTATATCGATCTAGATTTTTTTATTTTATTTTTCCTTTAATTTTACCAAATTTTCCCCATTGATATGTAAAATCTCTTCTTCCAGGGAATCCTGAGTCCTAGATTCATACCTAATATATTATATGCTGTAGAAATAATATTATCAAGTATGATCAAAATCGTTAAAATACTACTAATATTAAACATAACAGGGAAAAAAATCATTTTGCATACACAATCAAGAAAAATATACTTCAACATAGACAAGACCAGTTATGGAGATGTATTTTCAGATGTAAAAAAAAAAGTGTAAATAGGCTGTGGCCTTGGTCTAGGATCATAAACCGTCTCAATAGTAAACCCAGACTAAACAGACCAAATCCTCACTTATGTATTTTCAAGAGAACTCTAAACAAAAATAGTTTCTTAAACTATTTCCAGTTACTGTGTATAGACATTAAAGATCTCAAATTTCTCATTTTCCAAATTTAATTATGATAAGAAAGCAGCCACACGTCTACAATGGCTGTTTTGAAGCTCTCCACAGTCATTAATCTAGCAGACTGCATGGCCACAATATGGTCACCCATTCCAGTCCAGGTCATCTCATAACAAATCTTCCAAACAGCAGTCTGTCATTTCAATAAATGATGGAGAAAATGATTCACTACAGCTGTAGACATCATGTCAAAAGTTGATGCAATGTTTAATCAAAATTCAAATAAGTCAGAAAAAAAGAAACTCATGAAAGTACTCCATGTCAATAGACTACACATCTCCTCACATACTCTACAAGACAACAGAGAGACTCCTCAGAAAGCAGAGATTCACACAGAGTTCATTCATTTGGGCAATAATGCGTCTTTCATTAAAAAGAGATATTAAGAGGAATGAGGCAAATGTTTGTCAGACAAAGAGACGGCTTTATTTCAGCCGACTGTGGGAGGAGACTGGACTTTCTTTAACACAGCTGCATTTTCTCTTTATAATTTTTGACTTTGTTGCTTCATGTTGTCAGTCACATTCTATGCATTTCAAATAAAAAGTGTTTTGAACAACTTCTGCTGTCAAAATCAAGCAGGCTTACGAGAAGATGAAAACCTTTGCCCAAGACGGGTCTGAACTTTAAGTTGACGATGTGGGTTTATTTTGATTTATCGCCAAACTTACGCCTGCTTTTTGGTGATTAAATCTAAAGAATTGAGTGATTTAAAGTGACCTCTGTCAGCATAAGTTAATTTGATCAGCATATTTAAGATTGACTGTCTGAGACGGCTGCATTATGGCCTCAATTGCATGATTGGCTTCATTTTGTGAAGCTTTCCATGTGGGGGTATAAAAAAACCAAAACAAAAATGCAATTCATTTTCAAGAACCCATTACTCTGATTGCAGTCTAGAGAAGTATTTTGCCTGGCAATGCATGAATAAAGATACAGCCTTGAAGAAGAAAAAAATCGCTTGTGAGTGCTGAAAAGAACAATAAAGAGGATTGTTCAAAGCTTGACATTGCTTTCCAACTTATCTAATGCTTTTACAGGAAAATTGACATTTTGATACGGTGTTACAAATTAAATTCAGTCTCTCCTCAGTTACTTTCTCATCTTCTCTCTTGATTCCAAATCTCTAGTGGAAACTTCTTCATCTTCTCAACATTTGAAGGTTTTCTACTGCAGTCCAGGTATAAAAAGGGCTCCAAAGAAATTTAAGTCACACTTCATTTATTAATTTAATTTGGTTACACTTTATTTTAAGGTCCATGTTACAGTGTAATTGTATGCCTTTAAATACTGAGTAATATAAATTAACTACATGTATTTACTATATGGTTAGGGTTAGGGTTCGGATTAGGGTTACTTGCATGTAATTATGCATCTTTTATTGTAAGAGTAAATTAATGTAACTTGATAACAAGTACACCTTAAAATAAAGTGTTACCTTTAATTAGATAATACATTATCAATGTAAAACAAGTTTGAAAACCAGAAGGAGATGAACTGTATAATAAAATAATTATCTCTACAACTGTTAAATTTACAAATATATGAAATATTTTAAAACCTTTTTAACAATTGACATAAAATAATTTGTATAATTATTAATTATACTGTCTCTGTCTCTCTCACTAGATATACAGTATATTATTTATGCTGGCAGCTTAATTGTGCATATATAAATGAGCTAAAGCAATGGTGTTCATATATTTTTATATATGTGACCCTGGACCACAAAACCAGTCATAAGGGTGATAAAATTAAAAAAAAAATCATTTATACATCAGTTGATGAATAAATAAGCATTCTATTTATGTATGGTTTGTTAGGATAAGGACAATATTTGGCTGAGAAAATCTGGAATCTGAGGATGCAAAAAATCTAAATAAAGGAAATTGTAGAAAAGTTGTCCAAATTAAGTTCTTAGCAATGCATATTTCCAATCCAAAATCAAGTTTTGATATATTTATTGTATGAAATTTAAAAAATATCTTCATGGAACATGATCTTTATTTAATATCCTAATGATTTTTGGCATAAAAGATAAATCGATAATTTTGACCTACTGTATACAATGTATTGTTGGCCATTTCTACAAATATACCTGTGCTACTTATGACTGGTTTTGTGGTCCAGGGTCACATATGGGCCTTAAGTGCCTAAATACATTTTGAGCCGCTGTGCATCTTCACCATCCACCCTTCTTATTTTATCTGATGAACTTATGTAGAAACTTAAACACTTTTCCACCTATTAGTACTTACTCTGCCCTAACAGAGAAGTTTCTTCATTGTGTACTCTTTAAATCATCCTAATGCATCCTGCCTTCTTGTCGTCCTCCAGGCTCGTCTGACCGTCTCTGTCCTGCTGCTGTCATCCCCCTCCTGTCTGCTTCAACCGCAGCATCGCCAGCCTCTACAACTGGTTTTAACTAATGTGTCTGTCTCTCTTTGGAGGTCGACCCTGTCAGCAGAGTGGCAGCAGTAGGTTGTAAAGCTTTCGCTACTGCATGGGTACTTAAAACAGGTGCTATGGGGGGATTTTTTGCCCAGTGTGTGTGCCGGCAACACAAAGGCCCTGAGGCTGTGCTGTTTCTCCCAAGAGCTCCTCTGTAACCGGCACATCCACAACAGATGCTCTGCATCTGAGAACTGCATTTATAGTGTTGTTCTTACATGCTGCTATAGATACATCTATATTAATACAGATATGTTTAATCAATTTTGTAAAAAAAAAAAAAAAAAAACACCTCATATGCTTAAGGCTGCTTTGATTTTTAATCAAAGATAAAGGCAGCAATGTTGTAAAATATTATAATAATTTAAAATAACTGTTTTCTGTTTCAGTTTATTTTAAAATTGAATTTATTCCTGTGATGTCAAAGCTGAATTTAGTGACCCTTCAGAAATCATTCTGATATGAAGATTTGCTGCTCAAGATATGTTTTTCATAATTATCAATGTTAGAAAACTGATTGTTGTTGTGGCTTAATATTTTTATGGAAACGGTGGTGCACTGTCATTTAAATATTTAGGGTAAATTATGATTAAAAAAGATAAATTAATACTTTAATTCAGCAAAGATGCATTCAATTGATCAAAAGTGACAGTAAGGACATTTAGAATGTCACAACAAAATTTTCAAATAAATTCTGTTTGATAAACTATTAAATCAAAAGATCCTAAACCAAATGCATCACCATTTCTACTTAAATATTATGCAGCAAAACGTTTTAACACTTATAATAAGGACCAAATTGTGCACCAAATCAGCATATTAATTATTTTAAATAGTAAAATTCACAGTTTTATTGTTATTGTTTTTACTATATATTTTTTTTATCAAATAAATTCAGCCTTTAAAACAAAAATCATAACTATTCCAAAGTTTTGGCTGCCAAAATGTAAAGCAAAAGATGGGATGGGATTTTTTAACTCTGGATTAATGTGGACGTCGTCTATGATAGTGTTTCAGATGTCAAAAAAGGATACCATCAAAAAAGAGTGATGGCTCTTTTTCTCACTCCTCCTTTTAATAGACCCCTCTCCGTTCCTGTCCCTTCCTTGTTGACCTTGCACCCATTCTCTCTCTCTCTCCCTGTTGATCTCCTCAGACAACATAAGTGCACATATATTATCGCTCTGCACAACGGCTTCGCCTGTCAAATGTGGCCCCACCCTCTTTCCTTTCTTTCATCCCTCCTAAATCTCTCCAGTCCGTCCATCCATCTGTGCACACAGCTCAATTAAAGCCTCTGCCTCAGAGGAGAAGATTTTGCAGAGGCAGATCATATTTTTCCGTGCACACATACTCTTTGTATGGTACAGTAAAAGCAAGAAAACCTACAGTATGATGGATGTTTAGCACAGAATGGATATCACTCTGCACTCTCATGGCCCAAGCACCTGTGAGCCATCTACAGACACCTTGTCAATAATCAATTCTGAGTGATTTATCCTAGAAAGACACAAGTCACTGTCAGTCAGCGACAAGCAACTAGTCAAAATTCCTTTGCAAGCTAACCCACAATAAGCAACACAAAATCATGGTATAAGCATGGTATCTTTTGTATTACCTTGAAAAATACCATGGTTTTAAACATCGCAATCATTATTCCATAAACAGCTCTATACAAAATGTACAAAAAATTCTATAGTAATTGTAATATATAATGTAATGTATAACAATCACTCTAAACTAGTACTGGCACAGTACGTTTTTATAAAAGAAAATGAAAAGGTTAATTAAACTAAATCATGGAATGGTTTTATGATTTTTATTTTTTTCATATTTTGGAACACCACATAAATACATTTTCTTGATAATCATTGTACCATGGTAAAAACATTTTTTATAGTCTTATGGAATTCGTTTAAACAGTTAATGTTAAATGATGATCAGTGTACCATGGTATCTGCACAGAACTTTTTTTTTAGGCTAAATGAAAATTTGACAACAATATCTTGGTATTATGACATTACATTATAAGTAGATTGGGGTGACATGGAAATATAATTATTTATGAAGATAATACTGTACCATGGTACTTCCACCATACTTTTGAAAAGGATAAATGAAAATCTGTAATTATACAACAAAATCATAATATTAGGATTGCATTATTTAAAGTAGCTAAAAAATACCACATAAATACCATGAGTTTGAAATGTGCCATGGTAACATGTTATATAATTTAAGGTATTCTTTAAAGTTTCAATGTACTTCCACAGTACTTTTATGTAAGGGAAAATTCTCAATTTGACAAAAATATCATAGTATTATGCAGGAGTGCTTTAAGGGGGGAAGGTTAGGATGATTCTAAGGGCCTGATGATGGAGGGGGGCCCTCGAGGGGGAAACGGGATTTCTACGGAGGGGAACACAATTGCAATTTGTATCGAGGGGAATGTGATCTGAACATAATTTTTTGTTGAATTTAATATATTTAATATAGATTTATATAGTGCGATATGCACTAAACTTTGCTAACAGTGCTAATAATTTGCAACCTGAGCGCTGTGAGTGAGACCCACCCTGATTCAAACATACTGGCATGCTGCCAGGTGAGTGTGTCTGCATTTAAGAGACTGAAAATAAATGCAGGCCCCACCCAATGCTCTCACACTCATATATTTGCTATTGCCGCCTGCCCCATCAAAGCAGCATTATTTGTTTTCAGTACTGCACACACCAACACACCACTGTGAGGGGCAGCACTGCGGACCACCAGTGCTCTCAACACCACAATACTCTCATGGGTGATTAACACAATTACACGGCCCAGCAAAATGAGGGGGAGGGAGGACCAACCATATAGATAAAACAAATTATTAACAAGATCACAAACATGCACTTTCAAACATTAATGCATTAAAAAAAACACTTGAGCAACTGTTCCAAATGAAACAACAGCTAGCTATTGGTTCTATTAAGAAAATCTTATGAAATACAACAAATGTTTGCATTAGGTCTAGGTCAATAAGAGGCTGCAAAATGCAACCAAACCAGTACTAATATTCAAAGCAAGAGCACAGTCCTGCATTAAAGATGAAAACAGAAGAGCCTGTTGCTGATTTCACACGGGATGTGCGCAAATCCACCAGAGAACTGTTTCTGTTTACGAGAGAGACATCACAAAAAAGGAAGAAATCGTCATAAAAAAAATACTAATAAAAATGATCAAAATGCATTTAGCATCTCATTTAACACTAAATTAAAGTGTCTAAATGCAACACTATAGGAATTAATAAAAAAAATGTATAAATGATAAATGCAATGTGATTATTTTGAATGGAACAGCGCCAGTTTGCAAGACCACACACCACTGCTATATCATTGCACCTCAAGTCTTGAAGGTGTGATCATCAAACTACAAGAAAAATCGTCAGAAACAAGCCAATTCCGTTTGACATCCATCAGACACTAAATGCTATTGACACTGTCGCTGACAGCCTTCTCCACTTACCTCTGCAGTTCAGAAACGGCTTCGGGTTTCCGTCCTCCTCGGGCAACTCTGTTGTTTTATCTGTCCCTGAAGGTTCTTGTGTCTCCTGCTCTGTGTCAGATTGATTGTGGCCTCTCTTCACTGCTGATGCTGCAGTGCGAGGAAAACACACCCTCTCCTGGCTCCCTCTCTGCCTCTCCCCGTCTCTGATTGGCTGCCATCAAGAGCCAGTGACATCACCCTTTTTCTTCACTCTCCTCTTCTCCTCCCTTCCCTTCATTCTCTGACCATTCCTTTATTGTCTTCATCCTGATTTCCACTCTGCAATCCCCTGGTGCCAGATGAAATGTGTCCATAATTTCACTGGTGATTGGCAGGATCTGTCAGAAGAGGAGAGATTCAGTCAGGCAGAGGAGGGATGACTTGTTAAAAGGCAGAAAGCTGTTCTACAGCACCATTAAAGGTTTCTTCTGATTGGTTTGGTAGGCGCACCTAATAAGAATGAGAACTATAGGTTATGCTAATTGGTGCATTGTTATGCACCATTTGTATGGTGGCACAGGGAAAGCTTTCCATTTATCCCTCCCTACACTCTCTCCTTGGAAGTGGAGGATAAAAAATAGAAAAAGAAGATCCAGTAGTGTGGAATTATACTAATGTGTGTGCAATACACAGTGCAAAAAATAAAAACAATAAAACTAAATAAAATTACTCACTAAAATTCTAAATCTAAAATTAATCACTATTATTTTTTTATTGTTTTAATTCTAAACCTCACTGAAGCAAAGTTTAAATCTATATAAAAAAAAATTATAAATATATTATCATGATATACAATTTCTCTTCAAGCGAAAAAAACAACAACTTATATTTCAAAGAGTTAAAATATGGAATATAATTATGTGGAAAAAAAATATTTAAACCATTTTTACAGTGTATATGGAGATTATACACAAACAGTGCAGAAAGGTGCGAAATAAACTGCAAGAGGAAACCTTTCATTTATGCCCCTCTAAACTATTTTAACTATTTTATTTGTGAATGAAATCACTTCTGGGAAATGGAAAGTAAAATCTGTTCAGCCACTCTTGAGGCTTATAGATTGTGACTAAAGGAGCCCTTTACTCAAACTAGCGCACGGTTGAATGACAAATGAATCACGCACAATTTGATTCATGAGGAAAAGGGACTCGCAATCAGATGCTTTCATCTCTCCATCTACACAATCACTGTCTGCATGCAAGCACACTACAGACGAGTCTATATATATATATATATATATATATATATATATATATATATATATATATATATATATATATATATACACACACACAGTAAAGGTCAGTGATTGTGAGTGAGTTAGAATGAATTTCTTTTTTATGTGACATTATCTGGCTTTGTGTTCAGTGCCACACTCAAGAGTCATTCCTGCAGGTGTCTCATGACACACACACACCCTGAAAAACACAAGTCGCTGCCCTTTAACTGGAAACTAATGCCCAGTCTTCTGTTAAAGGACCTCAATTCGTGACCGGACCATGCGCACATCCTAAATCAGGCAGGACAAATGAAGCTTGAAGGTTCATCTTGAAAACCTTGCGCAGGGAGTTGCCAGTTTGCATTAATGACATCAAATGCAATAACAAAAGCTCATGCAAAACAGCTGCTTTGAATGAGGGTGATTTGCAAAGACTACAGACTGTCAACCACCAAAAACCAAATTACAGCGTTATGATCAAAGGACAATTGTATGGGAATTTCTGTATCAAACAGCTGGGCTCTTTTCTAAAATAGTGGCACTCTAGAGATGGTGGGGGAAAAAAATGAACTGGAAATTAAAACATGGAATGTTGTTTTTGATTATTTCAATGCCCTTGCCTACTATTTAGTTAATTTTCGAATGTTCAACTTTTTTAAAATAGGTATAAATACAGCCTGAGCATAAGAGACTTCCTTTAGAATATTACAAACTCTAGCAATTCCAAGATTGTGTATATATTCCAAGGTGTGTATATATGGTGTGTGTGTGTGTGTGTATATATATATATATATAAACACATACACGCACACACATGATCTGCATAATTAAAGAATATTTTTTTATAATTACATAATTATATGTAATTATATATTTTCAGTTAAATATTTGTACACGTAATTCATGTAAATATAATATTTGTATATATGCAATTACTGCCTAATTACATATTTCCTGCACAATTGCAAAACAGCATCAAAATTGCACATAGAAACTTATATTATAGGAATTACTTTGAAACTATTTACACTCAGAAATTGCAATCATTATAAAATAAAAATTATGAAACTGCAAGTAATGCATCAGATTAAATGTGAAATTTAGTCAAATCTACTCTAATAATTTTGCTTTTATTTATCTTATATATATATTTATCTTATATATATATATATATATATATATATATATATATATATATATATATATATATATAAAACTGTAAACATGACACCAATTGTAATATGTTTCAGTAATCTGGACTTTTCGGGTCTGTAAATAATTCATGAGTTGGAGAGAAGCCACTGAGCTCTGCTTCCGTCATTACCCTTCAATTAATCAGTGATTAACACTAGGTCAGACCATCAGGATGACCTCACATCCATTTAATGAATTCAATTAATCTATTAGCAGCCGCAAAATAACCAAGCTAAACCAGAGACCCCAAGAGCGGTCCAGGTTGTAAAGTGCATTTAAATGCAACCTCTCTGGTTTGAAATGTCAGGTTAACCGTTACTGATCCAATCTGCATGATGTTTTAAATCTGCAAGAGAGGCCACAGTGTAACAACAGTACTCATTATTAATTCAGTCTTTTGGTCACAAACACAGACAAAACCAAACAATTGTTTCATCCAGCTTCTCTCCTCTGGATCTAAAGTGGGACAAGCTATGACGTTAATCTCCCTCTCTTGAGGTCTCTGGTTATTGTGCTGAAAATGAGTGAGAGAGATGAAGATAAAGGGAAACAGAGACCAGAGATGAAGACAGGAAGGAGGAAGTCAGCGCTTGATGATTTATTATGGGCACTGCTAGAATGCAGAGTCTGTTCATAAGTTAATTTGACTATGAGGTCATGCCAGCCGCAGTGGTGTCTGTGCCATTGAAAAGAGCTTTTCTCAGCCTCTGATTTGAGCAGAGACTCCCAATCCATTTCCAGACTGATGAGAAGCAAGTCAAGCAGAAGAACAAAGGTGAGAAAACATTTAAAAGGCATCACTTTGGGTTCTGCAGTGGGATTCACTGAACAACCGGTGAACATGTGAAAGATGTTGCCACTAAAAATGCAACTGTTTATTCAATCGCGTCGACTTTTCACAGATTGTCATAGAATTGAAAGATCTAAAATGAAACTCTGAAAATGATCAGTACATTTATTTAAATCTCAGAAGCTCTTAATTGTTTCCCATAAACAGAGTCACTGATAATGTTATTACATATGCACAATGGCCTAAAACTAATTATAACATCCTCTGCAAACAATAAGATTTGCTGGATCATACAGTAAAGCTTTTCACAGCTTTATATAATAGCATTAAACGAGATGTCTGCTCAGGAAATTATCACAAGCACTACTCAAGGTTAAAATATACATTCTCATTTAGGAGCTTGAAGTTAATTGCCTTTCAGTCGCTATGAAAAATGAAGCAGTCCATTTATTTCCTTTCTTATCATTTCTCCAGGATAGTCAATATGTAAGCTGATTTATGCACACTGCACTACACTAAAAGTGCTCTGGCTATTCCTAAAAAAACACACTTCATTAAGGCCATAACTGGCCTTATGCCTGGCACTAGACATTCCCCCAAATATAAATCTGTAGATTTAAGATAAACTCTGGAGACCGAAAAATGTTGAGAAAACCATAAGAGCAGCTTTGTTTTGGATACCAGCACAAATGCCTTCTCCACACTGCTTGCATTATTAATAACTATTGATTTGTTTATTGATCAGGCAAAACAAAAACAAAGGCACTTCCTGTTTAATCAAACATCATGTATACAGATCACCTTAACCAATTAATTTTTACCTGAAAGAAAAATGTTTGGAATTAATATAAATTATTTTTTAGAAAAGTATTTTTGTGTAAATTTAATAACTAATAGATCACTGCACTCCCTCTGCTGGCCAGCCTGAAATGCAAACTCATAACTGATTAGTCAAAATATTATGAGAAGTTTTTCTTGATATACAATGTTGAGGTAAACGGTGTACAGCATCAGTTTTAGTCTGACCTTGAAAACGCTCTTTTTATAGCAAGTTGCACTGCATACACCTTTAGTGAGAATTAAAACAATTGAATGAAAACACGAATGACAGAAGAGTCGGTTACTTGCAAATGAATAATTTCCTTCACTTTTGGGCTGGGGGTTAACTTTCATAGTCTGCATAACAGTGAGTTATAGGCACATTCTGATGGTTTAACCTTCATGTTGTATTCCGGTCATTTTGACCTGGAGAGGATTTTCTTTTGCCCAAAAATGCTAGTTAAATGTTATCACACTGGACAATAACTTGCGGACTTTGCTCACAGGGTGTAACAACTTCCCCCCCAAAATATGATATATAAAACAGGCTTTATATGCTATAATTTATGCTATATTGTTAACAAATATTGGATTACATTTTTGGTCAACTTGTTTGCTTTTGACTAGGCTGTTTTGTATTTCTTTTTGATTAATCTAAGCTCATGCAGGTCCATTTTTGAAGGAACATTAACAAAATCATCAAAAAAAAATATATATAATTTTTTTTTAATTCAAAATCAGAGGTGCTGAGCTCGGATCAAAGAGGCCTACAATCAGTTGGTTCCAAAAAGAGAAACAAAACCGGTGTCAATTGAAAGAAAACAAGTTGACAAAACATTGAATGGTAAGTTATGTTGACAATAAAGCACAATGAGAGATTTACAAGCAACTGGTCATTGTTGGTATACCACATTTAAAAAAAAAATAGATTTTGTGGGTACAATAGAATCAACAGAAGAAACACTGAAACTCAGCAAATGATCACGGCTCCAACATCCTCGCTCACCTTTGATCTTGCACTTTATGTTAAGTGCTGTCAGCCCAGTCGAGTGGACTCCTGCAGTCTAGAGCGAGGAGAAGAAAGCAGGCGTGATGAACTGTATCCTGTCACTGTTAACAGCACAGAAGCCCGTCTGGGACATAACTGGAAGCTCCAGAAGGTCTGAGCTACTCATGGCACTTCACATCAGCTCCAATGTAAAGAGAGTGAAAGAAGGCAAGAACAAAGGCTAAAAAGCCTGTCCTAAAATACTGATAAACAAAAACCCAAAGCAATGAATGTGACACTCGTGCAGGTGATCAATAACTGGACAGAATTCCTCATACATAACTCAGGATGAAGAATAGAGCTTTTAATACTTGGACCCCACAGCATGTGTCAAGTTAGTTTCCATGGACCTCCATCAGTATATTTCTTAACATATAAATGATATTTGCTCCTGTCAGAGCAAATGTGTAAGGCATACATTGAAACAACTCTAGAGGACACAGTGGGCTCATTTTATGCATTTATTTATGTAGCAATTTACGTTCTGATTAGCTGCTGAGAGGCTGCATCAGCAGTTGGGTAACCGCACGTGTCTGAGCACCCGCGGTTCAACGTCTCAATCCTTCACTTCTCAAATCGGTGTTCCTCTCCAAAAATACCACAAAAGTTGCCTAAAAATGCCCCCATTCTGAAAATCCCTGCACGTCTGCAATTTCACCAAAACCTCACTCCATGTTCTCGCCCTCCCGCCCTTGTCCAAGACTTCCCCTCCCCCAAATTAAAGTTCCCATTTGCAAAGCTAGTGAGGTCACACATTAGCAACAGAGGACAATCAACTTTTTTTTTTCCCCCGCCAGAGGGTTACAACCATCCTGTTTACACACACAAAACAGTCCTCTCCTTTTAAACAGCCAGAGAAGAACAAAAAAGATTAAACGTAATAAACTCCCAAACCTTTTGTACAGAGAAACCAAACTAAATGGAGAAAAATGTCTTTTATATTAGTCCGCAGATATCCTTTGTGATCCTCTCAGGCTCTGTAATTTTAATAGGGAAGTGAGACACACGTATACCAAATACAGTTCGGTGTGTCAATGAGAGGCTCTGTGTGTAGGCAATGTCAATACATCTCTGTCACTCGTTTAGCCGTCCATCTGTTGTTTTATGTGGATTAGAAGTGGATCTTGGCCATGTGTATGATAGTGTGTGTATATGCATGTGTGTCATAAGTTAACAATGTAACATGTAAGTCTACATATCTCTGTGAGTGTGTCTGTGTGTGGGTTTAGGAGAGTATTTAGGCCAGTCCAAAGCCTTCAGAACATTCCTGAATGGCCATCAGCAGCATGTGTCTTAACTTCTCGTAGCTCTCATACGCTGGGAGGTCCAGTTGATTAAAGCTGGAAGGAGAGAGAGAATAAGAGGTGTCAAATAATTTTTGGTTGTGCATAAGACCACAATTGCCATGCCATGTATGCATGTAGCATATAGATTTTATGCTTTATTAAATGCATTATGGAATTTCTGAATGCATTGTGTGGAAACATTTGTAATGTGTGATTTGAGGCGTCGGGGCTCATTTACCAAGTGTGCGCAGAGGGCAGGCGGTCAGTGGAGCGGTCATCTCTGTGGATCTGGAACTTCTGGATGCCATTCATTCCCTCCAGTGCAGCAAAGCCCTGCAGTGGCACTTTAGATGTGCCTGTAACAAACTGCAGGAATTTAGCCCGGTCAGCCTGGTCAAAGGATCGTAATGCACGCCAGAACCACTGGATCTGTGGAGAGTGATGAGGACAGAAAACTGAAATCATGTACAGGATACATCTGGAGAAGTAAATGCTTCAATGGGGCAGTATTAAGACAATAATAATAAAACAAAAAACAGCAGGAAAATAATTTGCTGGTTATAAAATTACAGAGTGCTGCAGGATTTCTGCACTTCTGGTTCCACTGCCTCAAAGTCAATGGGTTTTTGGTCTGTGGTTAACAAGCTCAAGATATGTTTTATTCTACAACATAAAATACATTATCCCACTTTTACTTGTCTTGAAATGGGTGGTTGCTAATAAGTTACAAAATGAGACAACATTTTAGTTTATTGGGGACATTAAACATCACACCGAACAGGAAAACTCATCTAATATTTCACATAAAGATTTAAAGAGTTGTTGGAAGCTCAGTGGGGCTGACATAGAAGTTTATAGCCTAACTTTAGCTTTTCACTTCTGGCAAAATGTAGACTTAACATCAACAACCTTCACAATTTTTTTTTAAGTAAAATATATAAGAATCCTAAACACTTGCTGGTCACAGAGATAATCCAAAAGCCAAATGGAAAAACTCTACTGAGAGAACCGGGGTGACCTTAAATTCCAGGTCGGCTTGCAAAAATACGTCATCCCTGCAGCACTCTGTGGGTTATGATCCTTTCCATGGCTGTGTAACAGCAGTAAATTACATTTTGATCAAAGATCAAGGAAGACTTCAGAATGATGTGCAGAGATGAAGAATATGGTCATAAAACCATAATAAATAATAGAATCAGTTTATGTTGTCCTTTTGACCTCATGTACAAACCTGAATAGAACTGGACTGATATTTGTGGTATTCTGTATTGGCCTTGAGGTCGTCAATGTCAATGTTGGGCAGGCCGGAGATGAGCAGCTCCAGCTCTTGCTCAGTGAAAATGGAGATCAGTCTCTTGGGGATGATCTCATAGAAGCCCTCTAAGAAGGCAGCCAGCTGCTTACGGATTGCACCTGAGAAAGACAGATGTTTCAGCTCCCTGACACACTCCTGAACCTCCCTGTTCCTCACTAGCAGTGATGCTTATTGAAGTGTAAGCTCACCTGTCATCTTCATCTGGCAGACCAGATGCACATATTCTTTCTTATTCTCCTCTGTGACAATGATGTTTGCACCATTGGCCTTCAGATCTCTCACTTCACACACGCCAAACTCTTGGACCTGTAAACATATGAGGAGGTGGTTATCATGCTGGTTTCTTCATGAATCAAAATGACAGAAATAAGGTTGTATGCTTGGTATCAAAATGCATACCTCTGTGCTGAATGTCAGCTCGTAGCCCAGAGTGGACACATCGTTCTCCAACAAGTAGACCAGACCCTGGAAGAAGGGATAGTCTTCGCTTTCCATATCTGTATACCTAAGAACCACAAAAAAAATTCAGCTTGTTTTATAAAGATTTTTGAGATAAATAAAACCTAAACTTGGCAGATTCAGTACCTGACGCTCTTGCCCAGAATATGCTTGTAGAAGCTGCGTGTGAAGTAACACTCTAATAGCCTGTTGTCATAGACTGCTTTAGCCACCACACGTCCCACAAACTTGAAGTAGCTGAGATGGTTGGGGTTGCAGTGGGAGGACGGGTTGATGGTGTAGGTGACCCGGTCGCCAGGAGAAGTGCGGAACAGGGCGTACATAGGGTTGAACATCTCTCTGGAGATGATCATGTACCACTCCCTTAACAGCCCACCTGCATCCTGACCCTCCTCTCCTTCAAAAACTATATACCTGTAGTGAAAGAATCCATAAGAATGAAACTAAACTGCCCTGCTCTTGCAGCTATATGTAAAATACTAGGCACGTTTGCGTGAGAGAGAGTGGAAGAGTGAGAAAGCGTGAGAGGTTTACAGTCTGTTCTTCATGTCCTCTGGGCTCTTCCGGTGCAGCTCTCTGTAAGAATCTTCAAAGACATGGTCTCTCCTTACATGGACGGCCATATCCTCTTTCCTCAGGCCCTCGTCCAGACGCTCCAATTCCTGACGGAAATACCTAAGAGACACGCTTATTAGATAAAAGGCTCAACCCATAGAAAAAAAATAATAATAATAAAGAAAGTAGAAACCCAAATAAGGAGAAGGAGGAGAACCCTCCAAAAAACAAAGTAATACATTTATAAAATTTTACACAAAAACATGCAACAGGGTTTTCACCCCAAAATCGTATAATAAATAAAAATGATAAAGTATATTTTGAATAAACAAAAAGACTGTTTAGATATATTGACATTACATTTGCCAGAAATTCTACATTACAGATGTTTCACTTAAGTTTTTGTAATTCGCATTCTCCATGATTCTTGATAATACACTAATTTATAATTAGTATTACATCAAAAATAAATGTAAAACAACTTGTAATTGCACTTATGTGTTGTTTGCATTACATTTATAGGATTACAGTATTGAGGAGAAAAAAAATCCTTTAATTTCTTTTCTTATAATGTTTTGTCATACATTAGTGTTATCAAAAGTACTGAAATTTTTAAAACGTCCAATTCCTTCTAACATTTGAGTGGATTCTGAAAACTGCTGATTGGCCAATGTGTTCACACGCTCAACAGATATGACAGATGTTGGCTAGAATGATCATCGTGTCACACTCTTCCTTGTGCACTTAAACTGAAGCACAGGGGAGAGTTTGAAATCAAGCGTCTGTCAGCGGATCCATCTGTAGATGTGCAGATATATATATAGCATCCTCAGAGACGCGGCTTTCAAACTTTCCGCTCAGTGAAGACTATGACATTATTATAATGTTTTAAATACTAACTTTTCCTTTTGAATTTGGTGGATAAAAGGCAGTATCTTACTTGCGCTTGACATCAAAGTCTAAGATGCGGATGTAGTCAACCAAAACGGCGAATGGCCCATCTGCCAGATGAGTGGTGGACTGTCGCAGGATCTGATTCAGCACTGTGCGGTGGGTCTCTGTTAAACAGAAAAGGAGTTCATATCGAGGACAGCCTTCGTCTGTATTCATAATGCGTTCCTTTATACTGTGTGAACCTCCATAAGGGACCACAAGACAGCTTGTGTTTGACTGACTCACCTGCGAAACGCAGAAACTTCTGCGTGTCTGGAGGCAGGTTGGAGGAGATGTGCATAGAGGAGGGCTCCCTGGAAAAGAAGGGGTCCAGAGAGGAGGGGGTGGCGGGGGTAAGTGGAGCGGGGGACAGGGGGGGTGGCTCATCCTTGATGTGTGAGAGCTGGCTCTCTCGAGTGTCTCGAACCGGAGGTTTGCTTTCCCGCTCAGTTGCGTGCACCAGGAAAAAGGCCTCCACTGCAGGTTGCAGCACTACAGCAGTATAAAGAGAATTGTTAGCACAAAATAATTCCTTTATTTCTGAAATCATTTAAAAATAAATAAATATACCTAAAACTGCATGTTGGTCATGAGACTCCTCGAGCTCTTTCAGACACTCCCCTAGCATATCCCAAAGCTCATCCAGCAACAGCTGCTCACTCAACAGTGGCAGGTCAGGTAAACGCTCCTCTTGCTCCTGCTGACTGCTGCTCTCTTCCCCTACACACACACACAAAACATATTTTAACATGCATTCTATATAAACCAGTCATTTCAGACCAGGATTTTTCTTGAGATACATCAACGCCGCATCAGGTAAGCACATTTTCATCCGTTTTCACAAATTATTTTAAGATCATATAACTGGTAGATACCTTGCAGTGCTACTATAAATGAAAGCAGTCACATATGATAAAGAAGCTCAGTGATTTCAATGCTATAATTCCAGCCACTGATGTTCCTAAGCCATCACGTCACATCTATTGTTTCATTGGTCCTCACCTAATGCTGCCTGGTCCTGCTCTAGGGGTGAGGGCTGGTCCACATCCATGGGCGAATCATCTCTTTGAGCTGCTGGGGGCTCCGAAACCGAGTGCACCTCCGACTGAACCAGGGGAACCAAGGAACAGGGTGAGATTCAATACAATTCCCCCGACAGAGAAGAAGAGACAAACAGAGTGTATAATGTAGGAAAAAAGATGAAATGGGGGTAATCACAGACTGAAACCAGAAGCATTGCTTGAGACTCAGTATCATGCATCAAAACATTCAGACATTGTCGGGAAAAAGGGGGTTGGGATGGAGCTTAAGCAAAAAAGCATTGACAGCCAGCCAAACCACACACAAAGAGACAAAGCCAGAGATGAGAGAGAGAAAAAAAAAAACAATCACAAAGCTGGATGCATGCAACATTCAAATATCTCAAACACTGCACCATACAGACTTTGTGCATTAAATGCAGTACAATGCAGAAGTGGAACAGAGATTTGGGTTTTAGAAAAGAGTCACTGGTAGGTCTTATGACAAAATTACTTGGTTCGTCACTTGAAAACAATTGTGAGTTCAGTGTAAATTTAGTAACTTTTAAAATAGTGTCCAGGTGTTTGATAAATAGAGCTGAGGTGATTTTTCAGAGGGCGCATAGTTTTAATTTGAACTAGGGGTGTGTCATATCATACTGTCCAGGATAACAAAAAATCATGACAAGCACCAACAGCGAGAGACCGTTTAGTACAGCATCTCATGTCTCTGATGAGAAGAGGAAGGGGTGGTTGGTGCTGGTTACTGTGTGATGATTAAAATCGTGAAATGGCATTATACAATTAAATACACTGCAGAATGTTATATTCTCTAATATTGTATGTGTTCAAACAGCCCTGTCTCAAGGTTCAAAGTCCAAACCGCGAGGGAAATTGGGATCTGTATTATTTTCAAATGTTTTAAAAGAATTTCCTTCTGCTCAGCAAGGTTTTATTTATTTGCATGCCTGAGGGGGGTCTAAAATGGCCATAAAATATAATTTTACTAACTTAATTTTAGTAACTAGTAACTATAACTAAATTACTTTTTTTAAAGTAACTTGCCCAACACTGGTCACTACTCTTGCACTATAATGCTGCTTCTGCCACCTTGTGACAATAGATTTACATTTGGAATTTGGTAGTCTGTCTTCAATGACAGTAGCTCATTGGAAAAGGCTGGAAAATGCCCTTCATTTTGTTTGTACTAATAAATGCTGCTGCCTACCAGCTGCAATCAATAATACGTTGTTCCCTATTTTTTGTATATCGTCTTAAATATCATTATCGCAAATATTCTTAAAATATCTTGATTTTGAGGCTATATCGCCCACCCCTAATTTGAACTGCAAGCTAATATTTACTTGCATCATGACATTTGATGTTTAATCAGGGCTTGGCGGTATAATAAACAATTGAGATATTTTGCAATGATTTTGTTGGTGATATAAAACTAAGCATAATGAGTTCAAAGTCAGTTTAATTGGAATTTATTAGGTTTCCTAAATACCTTTTTGATAGGATATTTCACCTCTGAGTATGAAAATATTAAAGATTATAATAAACACTCTCAGGTTTAAACAAAAATGTGACCTGGAAAGTCTTAATCAGTTTTGTTCATTATTGTTCATTTAGAGAGAGAAAAAAAATAAGGCTTTCGTCCTGCCCTATGTCCTTTAAAAAATGGATTGTAACTTTACTAAGATAAGTAATTCAGTAATAAGGGATAAGCCAGGTAGCAACATTAAGAA
This sequence comes from Carassius carassius, assembly GCF_963082965.1. Taxonomy (NCBI): domain Eukaryota; kingdom Metazoa; phylum Chordata; class Actinopteri; order Cypriniformes; family Cyprinidae; genus Carassius; species Carassius carassius. The sequence continues at coordinate 19,445,688 of NC_081791.1, read as the reverse complement.
ATACACAGGACATTATGAACAACATGAGTGTGTGTGTGAGGGTGAGTACAGTCAGTAGCAGTCTGCCTGCTGTCAGTGCGGCCCATGCTAACCGTGGCTGCGCTGGCTGTGCCAGCGGGGGGGTTGTTGGTTGCAGAGGTATTGGGGGCAGACGATCCAGCCACAGCCACAGCAGCGGATGCAGCAGCAGCAGCGGAAGAGGATGCAGATGAAGAGGGTGGGGGAGCCTGCTGTAGACGGCGTGCCCTCTGCCCCTCTCTCACCATCTGTATGATGGCGTCCGCTTCAGCCTCTAGCTGACGAACCGCAGCCTGGATACTGCTGGCCGAGCCCAGACTGGTCGAACCTGGAGACAAATGGAGGATAATTATAGAGAGACCTGTGAAGCTGTGGGAAAAGAGACTCAATTGAAAGGTTCAAAATGAAGCGTGGAAATGTTCTTAAAGGATTAGAGGATGCCTCTGTGTTAAAAGAGAGTGACTTACTGAGTCTTCCTCCTGTCTGTTTAGCTTTCTTGTTAGCCCGCCGTGTATCTTCTCTAAGCTGAATGATGACCTGCAGCACTCGCAGAAAAAACTTCTGCGTGGAGGTCTTGGACGTGAGAGAGCTCATGCAGGGCAGCTGCAGCTCACGACCACCTAACGTGCGCTTCTGAGCAGCCACAATCACCACACTCTCTGAACCATCAAATCTGCAATTCAGTTAAAAACAAGTACTGTTATTGGAAAGAACCCTTTTCATTTTCACTAATTTAGCAAAAGCTTTTATCAACATTAATCACATCAAATAAGATTTAAACCAGTTTATATCTAGAGGCTATTGTTTAACACTTTAAGGTTGTTGTTTATTTCTTTTGTGAAAAAAAAAAAAAAATAAATAAATAAAAAAGAACAAGAGTGACAGTAAAGACAGCAATGTTACAAAACATTTATGTTTCACACTTTCTATTCATCAAGGAATCCTAAAAAAAAATTATAAGTTTTCACAAAAATATTCAGAAGTTCAACTATAATAACAGCAAAGTTATTATAAATTGTAATAATAATAATAATAATAATAATAATAATTCAATAGTGTAGGGAGCTACAAATGTTCTGGAGGGAGGTTCTTGGTGTGGTCTGTGAAATGACCGGAGAAAATATTCTTTTGGAATCAAAGCTTTGTTTATTGCATGTATATCCTGAGAATGTCAGTAAATGCCAGCAAAAAGATGCTCATAGATTTCAGTTTAAAATAAGCTAAAAGTGTTATTACTATAGAATTTAAAAAAACATCCAAAGCCCTGTTCTTTCACAGTGGATTAAACAAATGTCTGACAACCTTGCTCTTGAAAAATTAATATGTGCAATAGAAGGTAAAGCAGAGTTAAAAAAAAAAAAAAAAAAAGAGTGGTCCCCTTTTAGGAAATGTATAAATCGATAGATAGTGGAATCTTATGTAATGATGAATCTAATTTGAAATCCAATGTACTATAACTTTTTTTTTAATACATGAATATCATTTCATCTTTATTTCTATTTAATTTTTGTATTTGCATATATTACTTTATTTTACAACTTTTTAATGTCATTTTGTGTTTGATAAATGCGGGGGGAAAGTATACTCTTTATAATGTTTAATGACATTCTGTAGTGTTAATGGGGGATTTGTAACAAAATAATATAAAAAAAAATGAATTCACAGTAATACTGACTTCTAATCAGATAAAGTCTTATTTTAATAGTTTAGAACAATAGATAATAAGTCTTAATATACTTTCCAAAAAAATTAAAATAAAAGTCTACCCCAAACGGTAACATAGGCTGAAAGTTTGTCCTCACCTGCTGGTCATCTTGCCCTTTAGGCGTGTGGTTATGGATGGGTCCTCATGAGAAGCTTCAGGAGACTGAGCATCAGCACGTGCTCTTCTCTGCTGCTCCAGGTTATACTCCCTCAACTCCGCCAGTAAAGTGCCTAAATACAGACCAGAAGCAAAATAAAGAGATTACCTTTCACAATTTCATAACAGATTATTCACAAACCTTCATGATGGTGATAACACAATCAAGAGTACATTAGCTTATGCCTTCCCGTATACATATTCACTATTCAGCCCTTAATCATGCCATAATGAGTGACCATACTACCAAAAACAGGGTAGTAATGTAGTACTGACCGATTTGTTTGCAGAGAGTGTATCCGAGCTGACGTGCCCCGCTGAGTAGAAGTCTCAAGACAGTGTCTCGGGTTGGTGAGTCCCCTCTGGACAGCTGCAGCAGGATGTTAGCCGCGTCCTCCAGACCTTCCTCCGAACACGAGTGGGATGTCAGCACCTGGACACAAACCACAGGAGGTAACTAATCCACCTGCTGAGCTGGGTCAAAAGAGCCCAGGGTTAAGAGAACCATACATGAGGAGACATATGTGTGTGCAACATCATTAAATACCTCCACAGAGAGCTGCAGCTGTTTCTCTGTTAGTCCAGCAGAGGCCAGTTTGGTTTCAATGTCTGTGCTGCTCACTGCTGGCTTCTGTTTTCCTGCTAAAATAATGAGATATAACATTTGAATATTTTACTGTCAAAATCACAAACACAATTGTCTGGTCAATCACCAGCATTAAACATATCACCCACTCCTAATAGTGTTAAAGGGATACTCCAGCCTAAAATGAAAACGGTCATTAATCACTTACCCTCATGTCGTTCCAAACACGTAAAAGCTCAGTTCGTCTGCGGAACACAATTTAAGATATTTTGGATGAAAACTTGGAGACTTGAGACTGTTCCATAGACTGCCAAGTAAATAACAGTGTCAAGGTCCATGAAAGGTATGAAAGATCATCATCAGAATACTCCATCTGCCATCAGACGTGCAATCTGGCTTATATGAAGCATCAGGAGCACGGTTTTATTTCAAATCAAAGCTAAATAAACGTAGGAACAGCGCATCCCTGTGGCGCGGATGACACAGAAAGAGCATACATAGCACGGTGCTATGGAGAGACACGGGGGGAGTCCGTTGATAAAGGAATTATTGAATTAAATTGTTATTGTCTGATGGCAGATGGGAGTATTCTGACGACAACTTTTCATACCTTTTATGGACCTTGACAGTCAATGGGAAAGTCTCAAGTAGGGCTGGGATAAACGATTATTTTTTAAACGATTAATCTAGCGATTATTTTTTCGATGCATCGATTAATCTAACGATTAATTTTCCCGGGCTGATTCGATTTCGATTATCTCCCCATTAATTGACTACTAACAATTTATACATGTTGATTTACATATCTGAATGAAAAAAACATGAATTCCTTAACATTGCAATATATGTTTATTGCTCTTAAAATTACAAAATAAAAGACTGACTAAGAATGCATTACTTTGCAATTGTATAGAGCTAGCATTCAATAAAACCTTGAAGCCTTCAAAACACATAGCTTACTGAAACAAGCTTACTGAACACATAGGGCCTAGCTTACTGAAAAAAAGTTCTTTCAGATGAAAATAACAACAACTTGATGTCTAGCATTCAATAAAAAAGTTCACCCAAAATACTTGTTTAGAGCAATTGAAAGAATACAGTAACCAATGTAAACTTTAGGGCTTTAAGCTAATACAGAGAGTGCTTTTCCAAAATAAAAATAAAAAATTTAACAGTGGGAGCCAGCAGCCTGTCATGGAGAAAAAAAAATCTCCGATTGCTCCATGTGAAACTTTGGCATTCCGCCCTTTTTCTATCGTGTCTAATGATTTTGGTTAATATTCACGAGGGTGGGGGAAGAGAGAGAGAGCGCTTGTGTAGTTTGAAGACTGTGAGTGTTTTTAAGTTTTAAACTTTTTAAATGCTCTAAGAGAGACTCACCAGCAATACTGCCACAGGTGGTGGTGCTGCTTGTTGCAGCAGACACTGTGGTGGCTGGTTGAGAGGGCGTCTGGACCACTGAGCCCTGTGTGGTTCCTGTACCTCCCACCGCTGTGATGGTCCCGGACCCTGCTGTGGTTTGAGTGGCAGGTGCAGAGGGTGTGGCATTCGGAGCCTGAGGCACTGGGTGGCTGGCTGGAACCTCCGTGGCCTTGTTGTCAGGCAGAGCGATGGAAATCAAAGAGAGCAGACGGAGCAGTTTCTCAGTCAGAAGGGAACTACGGCGGATCACTGGGTGGGAGAGCATGTTCATCAGCTGGCCCAATGGAGACGCCTCAAGGCTCAACAGAGCCCCCTCTGTCTCACCAGCACCCCCTAGAGGCACAGTCTTCATGGAGGCCTTGCCTTTACGGCTCACATTCATGTTGTCCAGCTTGACCAGGAGATCCCAGAAATCAGTTGAAATGCCCAGGGACTGTGGTGTAACTGTACAGGCACTCAGGGAATTGTGGGTAGAAGTGGGATTACTCAGGGTAGCTGAGGAGTTGCTCTGGCTGGTGCCACCAGACCTGTAGCTTCCACTGGGAGTCAGTGTTGAGCTGACACAAAGACGAGTGTCAAACTCTGATGAGGATGATGACAGGGGATCTTTACAGCGCTGCTGAGTGAAGTGACTGGGAAATACCTAGAAGAAAAAAGAAATGTTCTTTATTGCTTTGCCTTTTCATCTGTATAATTAGTACATTTTGCATATTACTTTAATCACATTTAATGTTTGAACTTCTTTCTGTCAGGAAAACAGAAAAATTATGAAACTTGTTTTTGATAAGACAACTCATTTGTTACTTAAAGGGATAGTTCACCCAAAAATGGAAATTCTGTCATTAATTTCTGTCATTCCAAACCTGTAATCTGGGGTTCAACCGTAATTTTACAGAGCTACCAGAATACTTTGTGCCCAAAGAAAACTATTTTACTGATGTCCTTCCTATGTTTTCGGACCTTGATCATGGTAGGACCCTTGCTGTCTATGGGAGGATTAGAGAGCTCTCGGATCTAAAAAATATCTTACTTTGTGTTCAGAAGATTTTGGGTTTGGAAGGACATGAGGGTAATTAATGACAATTTTCATTTTTTGGGTGAACTATGCCTTTAATTCAATACCATATCATTTAAATTTGTATAAATCTTACACATGCGTAATGCATTAACAAGTGATGAGTGCCCTTTGGCTATAGGTGGTCTAGTACCTTGGCCAGTTGGATGAGGGTATCCAGTACATGTCGACATACAACTGGAGCAGCCTGTGGGTGGATGTGAACAGTTGATCCACCTCCTCCTCCTGCACATGCTACTCCCGCTCCTGAAACGCCACCTCCGAGCCCTCCCGAGCTCATGCCCACTCCTGCCGAATGCTTCTCTGTGTGCTTTCTGCCCGACGCCCGCTGGATCTGAAAGATGTTGGTCCTGCATCCCAAAGCTGCATCCATTGAAACGGACAGCCAGGAGAGCTGACTGGAACTACGCGACTCCACTCTGTTCAACAGCTCCAGAGAGGAAGATGACGATGAAGAGGATACAGCAGCCTGCGTGGATGAAGAGGAAGCCTTTCCTCCACTGGATGAGCCCTGGCCTAGGGAGCGCTTGCCACGGGACTCCTCCAGGCGTGCAGTCTCCAGGCAGAGCTCACTCTCGCTGCTACGCTGAAGGATAGACAAGAGGCTGCGGATGACCCAGCCACGTGTCTGAGAGTGGTAGCACAAGTTACGCAGTACTCTGTGGAGGCGGCTGGTATTGAGCTTGGGCTCATCCACAAAAAGCAGCACTAGAAGGCAGGACAAGGCCTCGTGGTCCAACAAGAGACGCCCCCGCAGACGCAGAAGAGAATCAACGTTAGAGCTAGAGGGCCTACATTCAAAAACAACAAAAGATGAATTAGAAATATTAAATTTACTTGTTCATAAACAAATACAGTGCAAGTGTTTCACTAATATTTACAACTAAAATACGTGTGCAAACTGTAAATTGCATTTAGAAGCATGTGTGAATAAAAAAATTGTCCCTGCAGGGCATTAAAGTGTAAAAAAAAATCAGTTTGATTTAATTTAAGGTCAAAAACCATCAGATAAAGCATGGACATTTTTTTTATTGGTATTTTTCAAGCATCAAGCCCTTTTTATAGTCACACTCACCGGCTGTGATTGGCACTCCCTCCCATTTGAAATGTTCCTCCTCTTTGCACAGCCAATCGAGTGTATTGTACCCCACGGTTGCCACCGAGGCGGCTTGTGAAGGCAGGTGAGCGTAGGATGGCAGACAGGGCTGAGGAAGAACTGTGACCGAACAACCTCTCATGCATCAGCTGCCTCTGCCTGGCCTCCTGTTCCCGCCGCAGTGCTGCAGCTTCTGCTGCAATATCTGGGGGCATGACTGCCAGCACACTATCCTCCATGTCCTCCAGAACGGATCGCCGCAACTCAGAGGGCAGGGTCTGGATGAACGTGACAGGGTCTAGAGGTTGATCACCCTGTGGAGGTTGCTGGGATAGCTCTCGACGCTGCTGCTCTGCACGTTGCTGGGCCAAGACCTGATAGCACAAGAAAATATTCATCAACTCCATCAAGACTTTTTCCTATTCAGACAAGTTATTTTAATCACTCTGCATTTGTTACTCATACCTCTTCCTGAATTGCAGGTGGGAGAGCAGCTAGGAATTCTGGGCTGACCTCAGTAAGCCCTGGCCCTCCTGCCAGCAAAGTACTAGCTGTCGTTGCCAACGTGGAGGCGACAGGAGGCCGAGAAGGAGGTCTTATTCCCAGCTGGTTCTGCAACACCTCCCGACGGATGTCTTCAGGCAGCGCTGCCAAGAAAGATGGGTCCACACCTTCTGGCAGACTGATGCCTGCAAGGAAGTGACAGAAAATTTGATACAAAGTTGAGGAATGGCTCATGGCTATATCCATCATCAATCTTAGCTGAAAAACCAACCTGCCAGAGGGTCATCCTCTTCATTGCTGGTGGATGGGAGGGGCTCCTCCTGGATTGCCTGTGATTGGCTATCTGCACTGTCACTCCGAGGCATGGTTTCACCAGGGGATGAAACAGAAGTTGAGCTGAAATAAAGATCATAATATGGTAAGAATTCAAGAGTCATACAAAACCAAGTATAAAATTCTTATTGGTAGATGTGTGGTCCCTTGCTTACTAAAATTAAAGAGCAAATTTACTTTTAAATGGAAGAAAGCAGAAACAAGTGATTGGTAGATAATTTAAGCAATATTTAACCATCATCATTGGCCAATAAATGACTAAACGGACCTTCAGGTATATTGTTAGCTCTAAATCCAACAACCTTGCTAACAGTTGTGTATTGTGTAAATATTTTTTCTAAACAATATATCAGCAGGATACCACCCACTATGTTCTAGATTAACAGTAATATTTTAATAAAATTATTAATATGAATTGTAAACTTTTTTTTGTAATATTTTATCAATACTATTAATTGTCATTTTTAATACAAAGTAGTAGTTGTAATTAAGAAAATAAAGGCCCTTTATAAAAAAAAAAAACAAGAATGCAATAACAGCCAATCCCTACTGATCTATTTATCTAAGAAGTACTGTGGTCCAAATACACACCCTGTTTCTCCATCTGTTTGCCTGTCTGTGAGGCCACTGTCACCACTTCCTGACAGTTCCTGAGACATGTGATTGGGTGGAGCGGAGCTGGCAGCTGGCTCTTCCTGCGTCCCTGAGGCGGGGCTGCTTGTATCCATGGGTGAACCCTCAAGCTGAGATACACCCACTGGCACAGGCTCTGAACTTTCAGCTATATCTGGACTGAGAGAAGCTGAGACAGACAGCAGGAAGAAGAGAGAGAGAGAAAAAAAAAAAAAACACTTAACTCATCATCAATTAGTAGACAATTCAACATACGCAATGCAAAAGGTGGGGGAAAGTACATGCAGTTGTTGCATGTAGAATGCAGTGGGATTATACAACAATTCTGATAAAGGCTAAGCCTCTTCACAGATCTTTTAGCCATGGAATTTTTAAGTAGAATAAGGAGAAGAATTCACCTTGACGTGAATGTTAATGTCATTCCACTGAACCACAGTGTGTAAAATCAAATTTTACAGGATTAAAAGTTAATCTACCTTCCCTGACTGCATCCAATGCTCCTCCTCCTCCTCTCTCACCAATAGTGGGTACAGGTGACATCTCCATCTGAGATGCTTCTGCCTCACAATTCGGCCTATCAGGTGCTGAGAGCTGGGGAATCCCCGCCCCTGCCAAGGCGCCATGAGAATTAGGATTGGAGTCAGCCAGCAGCAGCTCAGTGATTGGCTGGTGCACCTGCTGACTGATGGCTGTTTCCAGAGACACAAGGGCTTGCTCGTGTGGGGCAGGGGTGGTTGGGGTGACGTCTCCTGATGGGGGCGCTGTTAGGAAACCCTCAGAGGTGCGAGGAGGGTCCAGGCAGGATGACAATCCACTCTGGGCCTGTTCCCCTTCTGACCAGATAACAGAATGAGAAGAAATTAGTATTGTGGACATGATAAGTTAAGATAAACATGATAAATGACACTGTAGCTCAGTTGAAGAAGGTAATGAAAAGGAAGGGCATGTGACTGAGGGTCTGCAGTGAGGAAGGCAGTAAATTGTATAGTTATCTCCTTCGAGGGCCACACTACACTGATCCCCAACAACAACACAACTTACTACCTCACCACATCACAGCCACTGTAGCCTCATCCAACTAAAGACGATAAAAACATTCAAACATTTGACAGCCAAAAGCAAAAAATTATAATAAATAAATGTGTTCATACTACTGTTGTCACGGTACCAAAATTTCAGTATTCGGTACCGATACCAGTGAAAATCCACGGTTCTCGGTACCAAATTCGGTACCAAAGCAAAACAAAAATATGCTAATTAAAAAAAAAAAACTTTTTAGCACTAAAAATAAAACCAATGCCATTTTTATACTTCTTTACAATTGTGTTTAAAGTTTTTCTACAAGTTATATAATTATGGAAAACAGTAAACAAGTTTCACCCAAATTTAATTTGTCTTAATTTATGAAATTTAAACATTTTATTTTTGGTAAATAAAGGGGATTTGCTATTAAAAACAGGGACGGTACTAGATCAGCGCCAGCCAATGAAATTGCCATTTGCGCATTAGCTCCGCCCACTACCAGAGAAACCAGTATGTCTTCTGCTTGTTTGAAAATGAATATAAATAATTCTAAATGAACTCCATTATTTTGACAGGAGAAGACAAAGAATAGTTTACATATAGCGTGTCGATTCAGCGTGGTAAGACTCTCGCTCTCTCTCTCTTTGCATGTGTGAGAAACTAGTAAAGTGAACAGTAAAGCGACGGTGAGTCGTGCGCCTTCACAAAGAGTTTACAGAGCATCAAATACAGGTGCGCTGTGCGTCCATTGACATGAACTGAAAAGTTCAGATCGCTTGATGGAGAGAGAACTCTGAAGCTCAGATGCTGAAATTAATGCAAGCGTCATGTGCTTCAGTCTATGTTGTAAACAAACCCGCACGTCTCTGCCATTAATTCACACAGAGACGCGCAGAACACGGATTCATATTTCAAACAACTTTTGCGGCTTAACATTTACAGATACTGGTCCATATGGAGATTTGATTTGATTAATTTATGCTAACTTTGACAAATTCCATGACTGTCCATATTAAAATGTAAGTTTCATTTTCATGACTGGATTTTGAGATTCCGTCCTCGTTTTCTGCTTCTACGTCATGTAGCTGTAAACCTATAAATAATTGAGCAGTTGCCTAGAAATTATTGATCAAGCAATTGATTGTTGCCTAGCAGCATTACCGTGGTGTTGGCAGAAAGATCGTCCAGCTGTTGAAGCGGTTACCGTGGGAAAGACAGTAGACTGTATAGTTATCTCCCAGATCTGGTGTGATCCTAAAACTATACAAACTACTACCTCATCCCACAGCCCGCACAAGAGTTTATCCAGGACCCTGGTTCTTCACAATGAAATAACTGATTACATTTTAGAAACAAAACACTGTTTTATTTGCATTTTTTGTGCTTAGTGAAACGACAATTAACAAAAACATGCAAGTAAACACTAGACAAACATGCAATGTTCTAACCTGCAGCATTCTCTCCAGCTCCATTGACTGTTCCAAGCCCAGAGCCCTGAGGGAAATAAAAGCAACAATTCATCCACCCTTACTGTGAAATTCACACTAAATCAGGGATGTGACCTGGGTCCTGGCTGATACCCATGGTTTGATTGAAGATTGAATTCAATCTTATAAATCATGGTAATGTAAATATATTTTTTTCACATTATACAGCAAATCAAAAGAATTCATAAATTAAAGAATTGCAATTGCATAGTAACAGCTGCTTTACATAAAAAAAAGAACTAAACAGCACATTGCTACAAAAGCTTTATTTTAAATGTTTTTGAAGGAATCCTTAAATCCATCTCACTTTTCACAAAAATATTTTGCAACTTTATGCAACACTGGAAAAAAAAAGCATCCTAAAATGATTTCTGGAGGATCATGTAACAATAAAGACTGGAGTAACGACTGCTGAAAATTCTGAAAAGTCCTGTGGGAGTCCAAGGAATCATTTTTTAAATATATTCAAATAGAAAATGTATTGTAAAATATTTTAGAATTACTGTTTTACTGTATTTTTGGTCAAATAAAGGCAGCCTTGGTGAGCGTAAGGGATATTACTTCCAAATTATTTGTGTACGGTAGTGTATGAATAAATAAGCCATGTTCAAAAGTTTGACAGCACATCACTTAAATGCTATATAACGTGGCAAGCAACACTGCTTGGCAATTGTAAACATGACAAAAACATCAAAACTCAATTGTTACAATTATAAATCAACCAAGTGTCTATAACAGAAGGATCTGTCTGCAATACAGTCTGTAGATTACACTACAATTTAAAGCTTCAAACTTATTTTCTAACTTTATTCATTCACAATCCAATGTATTATTTTTTTTTTTTTTTTTTTTTTTTACCTGTTGGCTCTGTTCCCGGGTCTCTTCTCCAGCTGCAGAACTCTCATTCTGTTTGGCTGTCTCCTCTTCCTCTGCCAACTGTCTCCTCCTCTTCTCCCTGCGCTCCTCCAGCTCCTCATCTCGTAAGCTCTCCAGGTGCTGCAGTATGGGGACCTTCACCACTGAGGGACCAAGCACAAGACTTGACATTAGAGATAAAACTCGTTTAGCAATTCTTCCTGCAGTGCATAAACAACAGATGGTAATATATTCATTTTGAGATGAGTCTCACCTGCCACACAGTCATGCATGCTCTCGGCATCCAGGACTTTACACTCATCCGTCCATCTGGTTAAGGCGGTTGGGATGCTTGAAAGGGTTCCTGTAGAACACAAGGGTTTAGCAGGTGCATCTGTAACCGTTAATTTTAAAGCAGCTTGTCTGTGGGAGACTCACCAGCTTGTCCGCCAGTGCTACTCTGTTCATGAAAGAAGTCATCCAGTAGCTCATCATCCGAACGGGCAATAATGTGCACGTCCTCGTTGCCCACCAGTAAACGTGCACGACCACGAGACTGCAGAGGCAGAGAGCTTGACAGCTGCAAGATATCAGCTGCAGCACTGGGGCCCAATAATCTGAGACACACACATGAAAAATAAAAGGAATTTGAAGCTGCAGTTACAACAAACAGATTTGCAAACGAGTCTAATTTATGATGTTTGCCATGTTGGAACTACAGGAAACCAAGAAAAGCAATGAAAGCTGTGATTTTTAAAAGGGTAAAAAACAAACAAATGAATTAACGTGCACATTTTTGCACCACAGTAAAGCATGTTATTTCATATCTTATTAAAACAAAGGCAGTAAAGTTAATGGACTCACCTCTGCAAGATGAGAGGAGGGTTGGGCTGGCGGTTACCAGGGTAATGTACATGGACCGTGTGACCCGTGTTGGCCGTGAGCTGGCGGAGAGAGCGTTGGCTGCGTCCCATGCCCTGAGCCAATCTGCTGCTGGTGCCTGTTCCCCCCAGAGTCAGTGAGCCATGGTCAGCGTGACGCACCATCAGAGGGTGGGAGCTGGGGATATTTCCTGGTGAGGGAGGTATGTCAGCTAAAGTGCACAAAAGACAGATAGAATAGACGTGACACATTTGGTCAAAAAAAAAAAAAAATCTTAGGGATGTTCAACTCAAACTACTTTGAGTAAAAAAAGGGAATAAATGTATAGTAGCCCAAAGATGTTTATTAAACTACTAATTTCTTACCAGATGTGGAGAACATGTTATCAAACTCAATGATGAGGTCATCGTCTCGGTCAAATCTCTCAAAACGAATGTGTGGAGCAGCATTGATATCAGGAAAATCTTCATCCAGTTCCATTTCTGAACCTTCATCATCATCGTCCTCATCTCCCTCTTCATCATCCTGGGAACACATAACAAAAGGAGAAAAATGCAAAAAAAAATCTTCTCTAGGGTGGTTTCTGTCTTTGCTTTTTAAATAATAATTACCTGATCCTCCTCCTCTTCTTCCTCCTCCTCTTCCTCCTCATCTTGACTATCCTCATCCTCGTTGCTGCCGCTGGAGTCTTCCTCCTGTGTGTGTTCCTCATCTTCTGGTTCAAGGATGTTCATAGAGTCTAAATCAGTAAAGAGAACAAAATGACTACAAGATCTTTCCCAAGACAGATTTGAGAAGTATAAAGACAAATTCCCATTGTGAAACAAGTTTCAGAGTCAATAAAACTCAGAGGGTGGGCCCCCTTTCTATAAGGCCCAATGAGCAGGCTATGGCATTTATGGGTCACTGTCATCATATGTTCCATGAGCTAATATGCAAGAGATCCATGTCCTACCCTCTCTGTTGGCTTGGAGAGTGGAGGCCTGACTCATATTGGAAGGAGCTTCATCCATCAACACGTCCTCTGGAGACTCATCCTCTCCAGAGCGACCCACTAATTAACAAAACCAAATCAAAAACACAAATCCAACTTGGTATCGCTTCCATATTTGGCCTGAAACCAAATAAATTACTTACCAATGATGGTGCTATTAACAGTTCCTGAATCTCTTTCTAAAAGTTCATCAATCAAATCCACCAATTCATTTTCCACCTACAAGAATATATGAATAACAAACATTGTTCAGCTGGAGGAGGAATTTCATATTCATCAACAGAGAACAGTTCCACAAACTGCTGTGCTTCTAACCTGCATGGCCTGAGTGCTTAGCACCTCAGGCTGTCCAGCAATGACCACGGTGTCACCCTCGGTTTCTCCATCCATTAGGTCAGCATCTGTGGCTTGACCACGGTCACGATTCTCTGCTGGTTCTGCCTCACCTGCCTCCCCTGTACACAGTTAGACAAACACACAACACTCAGCAAGGGCACTAGGGCACTCTGCTGAGAGTTAAAGTGATCAATGATATGAGCATTACCTTGATCTTGGGTGTTGCTGTTGTTGTCCCTGACTGTGCCAACAGTGTCATGCTCGGTCTTGTTCTTGCTGGATCCCCCTTTACCCCCAAACAAACTACTAGGCTGATTCACAATTCGCGACAACGTCTCCAAAGGCTTCAAAGCAGCATTTACTGTGTTTGCCATATTTGGACTGCAAGAAACCAAGAACAGCAATGAGATAAAATAAAATAAAAACAATTTACTTTTGCTTAAAAATCAATTATGCAAATTCACCATGGTTAGAAAAACATTAAACAAAAAACATTCTACTAATATATCAAGTGTTCGTTGTTTTGTTGATACCTGGATAGATCAAGACTATGAGGCACACGGGCAAGGTCATTAACAAGGCCTTTCTTTAGGAAGAGTCGGATGATATTGTTCATGCCGTTGTGCTGGGTCTTGGCTGTGGCTGTGCTGTAGAAGCTTGAGGTGGAGGGACACGACTCCATAATGGTGCTGATGATACACATCACTGCTTGCAAGCTGCAAAGAGATAAATGTCAAAGTTTAGTCAAGTTGTACATACCCAGTTAAGTACATTCAGTGTCTTAGTTTAAAAGTAAATTTTAGAATAGTGACTAGGCAGCTTGACTCACCGGGCGTGTTTCTCGGTGCCTTCTGCCATGCCCAATGCTCGACTCAAAGCAGCCTTGACCTCGTTGACCAGGGCTGCCTGGGCATCAGTGCCTGTGCCAGCTGCAGCGAGGCTGGCCAGGAAAAGTCGTGCAAGGGCAGGGGTGTCCTTGTCCTCAGAGTTCTGGGTGTGTGGGAGCAAGTGGTCCAAAACAAATGCCAGCACACTGCAATCCTGTACATATATATAGTCACAATTATTACACATGACGAATGATGTTTGCTAAGATGAAAGAAAGAAAAATAAAACTTTACAAATACACTGAAATAATGTCCAGGCAATGTCTTATAACTCAATATTTCATAAACAGGCTCAGTTCTCTAAAAGCAATGATGTGAAAAATGAAACCTTTAAACGGAACACTGGTTGTACATCTACTGACGTGACTCACCTCCTTAATGAGCTCTGACTGGCCAGCTATGTAGTTGTAAGAGGTGATGAGAGTGGCGATGCCAACATAGGAGCGCACCAGCTCTGCAAGCAGTCTCAGGATGGTAGAAGTGGGCATCAGGGGTTTGCTGGCCTTAGCTTTGGCAGCTCGGCTCTCCTCCGTGGAAGCTCCCTTCTCTCCCTCCTGTTCCTTTTTCTCTTCTCGCATTTCTTCAGGCGTAGAGGCTAGATACAGAGAAAGAGCAATGACAGGAAAAGAATTTACAAGGGAAAGACAAGAAACCAGCCAAAGTGAGAAAAACATGGTCATTGTATAAAGAAAGGGTTCTAAGCTCTGGATGTGTAAGTGTGTATGTATTGCAGTTCACACCTTCTCCCTGTGGAGTTCCAGATTGGGAGGATTCTGCAACAGCACCATCCGCAGCAAACACCTGGGTCTGATATAATTAACACCCACTATTAATACAAATCCCACATTTCTGAGCCCATTATAGTACACACACATTGGGGGCTACTTGTGTTTTTCCACAGAGTAGTTAGTTGAACTAGATTTGTACATGAACGAGTAGATTTTTTCTCCATACAAAAAAATCCTCATGACATGGCATTGGAGACATGGCACAGGCCTGGTGCTATGTAGTGAATAAAGTGTTGAGGAAGCTTTTTTGCCACCCTAAGTCAAGCAAGTCCATCTTCATGTCTAAGCAACAAACCACAAATTTTGATGTCATTAATATAGGAGATTTCCAACATTCAATTTTCATCTGAAAAATGGCTTTAAAAAATCCAACTGGTAATGTTACAGTCTGAATATGTTGTTAAAAAAGCCAGAATACTGCTCATAGGTATGCAGAGGCACATGCTCATTCATTTAGTGAATTTCATACGAGACATGCTTATGGTAGAGACAAACTGTTTTGTGTAACTGTGTCTTGAAATCATGAAGTTACAATAAATAATCACTAAACTTTGGGCTGCCTGCTCCGAACGCCATGAAAAACACTTGTATGAAAAATTTGTTTTTATAAATTCACAATTTTATATGTAAAAAAAAAAGCTGAATTTTCTAGGTCTTATCAATAGTGATTCCAAGTATGGCATTCTTTGATAATTGTGATAATTGACGCAATGCACAAAATCTGACAGATATTGAACAACATATATAAAACTCTTACATTGATGTGGAAGGCAGACTGCGAATCAAAATCACTGCCTTGTCTTGTAAGTCTGTACTGCTGGTAGACATCATCACCGACATCCTGCAGAATCTGACACAGGTCTTGACTTCCCGGTACTGTGGCTGCCCGCTCCTCTCCTCTCTCTGCTACACATAAACAAACCCAAATGGACCCCAAGCATTGAGAGAAGTGGATGTTGATGAGAGATGACAGCTTGATAGCTCTGGACCATGAACTAAATAAAAATGCATGCTCTCATTTTTCTGTCTTACCCTCTTCTGGAGCGTGATATGCAGCTAGGGCATTCAGCATGTCATAGATGACCTCTTTAATAGTCTCTGGTATGGAGGGCAGTGGGGACAGCTTCAAGGGTGTCGTCTTCACTAGCTGTACAGCATTTGGACCCTTAATTCTGAAGTTCTCAAACTCATCATCTGAGGCTGATGAACAGAGAGAGATTGTGATTGGTTATTAGGCTTTAGAACAACAATATATGCTAATTTATTATTTTTGGGTGGATTTCTGGGAGGTTTCCACCATACCAGAGCCAGCACCTCTTGGGGCAGGGAGAGCAATTCGGATACAGCTCTTGGCAGTTTCCATAAAGCACTCTGGGTTGCGACAGGCCGCTGGGCCGAGGACACGTAGGATGTAGTTGATCTCCCTGGAGCCCAGACTACCTGACACCACACCTGAAGTAGTGCTTCCTGCACCACTGGTGACGGCAGACCGTACCACCTGAGGAAAGAGAGTGAGATCAAATAAGGACAAGCTATTTTAGGTAACACAACCAAGATCAAATAAATGTTGCTGTTGGGTAAATATGAACCTTTTCCATAGTGTGTCGCAGGGTGGCTGGGTCTTCTATGATGTGACGGAAGAGCAGAGTGACCAATGGGGTGAAACCATTGAACCCTGAGCTCTGCGTGAGGTTCAGGATCATACGAGTGCTTTTGAGCTCTGCAAACATCATGGCATAATGGTGTGTGCGTGTGAGACGCAGACAGAGACGCAAAGTGGCATGTAAAGTGTCCGGATCCACGGGGACGCTGATCATGCTGACACAGGCACGGATCAAAACAGTGATCATGTCCTCTGTCATCCCCTGTACAACAATACCGCTGGAACCAGAGGGGTCCTGAAGGGTAGAGGGAGCTGCTGTGCTTGATTCCTTCTGCTCTGACTCTTCTTTAGGGGGCGCCATCTCCACAGCCACAAAGCCGGAATCTGAAAAAGTCATAAAGAAAAATTTTATAAACTAAAAAAATATATATACAATTGCATGCTAATGAATTAAAATATTTGTTTAATTATAAATAGTATTCAATTTCACTCTTAGCCGAAGCCAAAATTCTGTGAAAAGCAGAAACAAAGTGCACTCAGTAATTTTTCCCACATCACACAAAAAAAAAAAAAGGTATAAAAGGGGTCATACGATGCTGCTAAAAAGAACATTATTTGATGTAATGAAATGCGTTTATGCAGTTTAAGGTTCAAAGGTTCGTTTTCCACATACTGTACAGTATTGTTTCTCCTCTGTGCCCCACCTTCTGAAACGCATCGTTTGTTACAAGGCTCATCGGTCTGAAAAGCGAGGTGTGCTCTGATTGGCCAGCTATCTAGTGTGCTGTGATTGGCCGAATACCTCAAGTGTGTGACGGAAATGTTACACCCCTTAACATATTGTGATGCCCTGTCCGCCCAGAGCAATGACACAAACATAAATCCCATTATAAACATGATTTCTAGTTGTGTCCTCTTTTGGAAGGCCAAGCAAAGTTTCACTTTCTCAACGAATGTAGACGTGTTAGAACTAGCCGTTTTAGGGTGGTCTGGTCGAGACTCAACTTTTATAAAGAATATCTCTTTGGATTTGAGACTTTAGTCTTTGCAACTTTACAGATCTTCTTTATGCACCAAGAGCTTGTAACACTCCAGAGAGAAAGGAAAAATTAAAAATCGCATCATATGACCCCCATTTAAACTTTATAGGCTTGCTGTTGCTTCACCTGTGTCAGTCTGTGTCTCTTCAGTCTTTGCTCGCTGTTCAATCTCTTCTCTCTCCGTATCAGTGACACTCCCGGATTTTGAGGTCTTGGGCATCCGTGGCACCCGCTGTACAGTCAACATAACCGGCCGTCTGTTCCCAGTCTCCTCATTCACCTGAAAAAAAGAGAAATAAAGAATCTAACAAAGATCTACTACTCGTACTGTATGGCCACTGTAATCAAATTTTTATCAGCGTCACAAAACAAGTGTTTTGCCCTGGTCGTAGCGGTTACCTGCACCATGGTGTTAAACTGGACAGTGTATCTTCTACGGCCTGCAGTGAAGCGGACGCTGCTCTCTCCTGCCCTCCAGGCTGAGTCGATGGTGCTGTTGTTACTTGCACTGTAGCTACACCAGCGGCCTGAACGGTCATCAAACCAACGCCAGTTATTCCCAGTGGGCTGCAGGTACTAAGATAAGAACAAAGTTAACATTACACTTCCGTTAGATACAGAACTTGTTCACTGTTGTCACATTGACAGATTAGGATTATAACATCTGGCACCAACCTTATTCATCTGAGCTCTTCGTTTGGATGAAACAGCCATTTTCTCATAGAAGTCAATAAGCAGGAGAACAGGGGTAATCCATCTACAAATAAACAAATATATGGGAAACATATGGTTTATATATCTTATTACATGAAAAATGCTGTAAATTGTTGCAAAAGGGCCCAAACATAACATTATTCCTCTATAAAACAAATTCTGCTTGTCTGTTTTTAACATGCTTGGGTCAGCAGAGCTTTCTAGGAATGCTGATGTCTGAGTGCATCACTCATGCAGACAGGGGAAGGACAGGGACTCACTTGGGTGTTTGGATGTCCTTCTGCTCTTTGGCAGCTTGCAGACAGGGCTGCACCACCTCCAACAGCTTGATCAGCACAGTTAAGACACCACTGCTCTCCACCACCCGAGCACATGAGAGTTTCAGCTCCTGTGGCACATAGCAGGACACGCTTCCATCAGAACGGCACAGTGGGTGCATTTACTTGTGCATGCAGATCCATAAGTTATTTTAGAGGATATTGTATAAATAAACAGTAATGATGTGTGCAGTCGACTATGCAAGACCATGTACCTCAAAGAGCAGCGTGAGCAGCAGGATGCGGGTGGCCAGGTTGGAGGCCTGGGGGAGGGTTGCCATCTGTCTTGTCCACTCAGACACGGTCTTGGTGTCACTGGTTGTTAGCGGCACTGCAGCCTTTATTAACACGTTGGCAGCCTCCCACACCTTCGGAAATAAACAAACATACAGATGATAATAGGGTCATGGTTTTAACTCAAAACCTACCCAGAAATTATAGTTAAGCCCCATAGGTGCAGGGCTCAACAATAAGGATGGCCTACTGACCTGGGCCCAGTGTGAGAGAGTTTTGGGCCAGCTGACAGTAATGTAACTAGCACTAGAGCTTATACCTGTTAATAATGCATTTGTGTTGCAAACCTATATACAGTTATAATTTCCTGCACTTATTTAAAATTTTCTTTGTAGAAATTGAATTTAATAATAACGAAAAAAACACATTTATGTGAAAAAATATACAATTCAAATATTTGAGGTAAGTACTTTTTTCCTCAAAGAAAATAATACCTGTATTCAGCAAAGATGCAGTTAAATGTGATAGAAAAGACATTTAATGTTACAATTGATAAGTATCCAGAGCACCAAATTAGCTTATAAAAAGGATCTCTGAAAGATCAAGTGACATTGAAAATGGAGACAAGGGCTGCTGAAAATTCTGCTTTACCAAAGGAATAATTTACAATACTATAATAAAATATAAAACCATTAAATTCTAATATTAAACGAATAATACAATTCTAATAATAAATGCAGCCTTGGTGAACAAACTAAACATAAAACCCCCAAACTTTCAAATGGCAACGTACAAAATACATTTAAAAAGAAATTCAATAATACTAATGTAAAAATGATACTCTTTAAACCATAAAATGTATCAATTAAATTATTAATATTTAAAACTTAAGCATTTTTGTTATCGTCAGGGAAATGCTGGCAGGGCAGGGAGAAATCTAAACTGCTGGTCTCACTGGGCAAGCAGTCAATAATGACCAATAATGTATATGGCCCATAATTCACAAGCATATTTTTAACAGTATAGTTTACTCTGACTAACAGCAACAAAAAATAGTTTTGTAAAAAACTAATTTATATTAGTCTACAAAATTAAGCATTTAAAAGATAAGCCTTTAGCACCAAAATGTTTTTTTCCTAAGACCATAAGTAGCACATTCAGCCATGCGTGGCCAGCTATTTGACTAGATGTGTATGAGTAACTTTCAGTAACTGCCAAAAATACCTATTCCAATTAGTATGTTGTGTGCATATATGGGCATACTGACCTGATTGACCACCTGTCTGAGGATGAGGTCCCTGTACTCAGGGCCATTCCTTTTAATAGCAGTCATGAGCAGATCACAGAGGCGGTAGACCGTGTCCGGCAGCTCGTCGAGCAGGTGGAAGCAGCCAGGCAGCATCGAATCTGTGAAGGCATGTAGCTCTGTGGTGTCTAGAGGCTCAGCTTCCAGGAAACGCTCCAGACAGCGTGACTCTTCCTCTTCTACCCGCTCCCTTGCTCTCCTCTCCTCCTCCTCACGCCGACGAGCTGCTTCCTACAAACAAAAAGTAACATGGGTGTGACTTGTGAATCTGTTCAAAGGCAGGGAAAGCTTGGTGAAGATGTGAAGTAGACAGGTGAGGTGGCCTATGCTGTGCTACTCAGTAATTCCTATTTAACTGATGTAATAATGAACGTGTGGGTGCCCACCTCAGGTGAGTCTGAGCGCTGCTCCATGCTAACTTCTTGACCTAGAGACATGGCAATGGCCCGCATCATCTGGTCTTCTTCAGACATGGTGAACTCCTACAGAAACAAAGCTCACAGTGACTACACTAACTTATAGCCTGTGTGTGCATCCTGTCTGTGTATGCTTGTGTGTGTGTGTGTGTGTGTATGAGAGAAAGAGAGAGTTTTGTCAGTGTGTTAGTCTTACTCTGACAGCTGCGCTGAGCAGTGGTGGAGGGTGTGTGAGCAGGTACTCAGTGGCCTGTTCCATAGTGCTGGTGTTTATCAGAGCCTCCATCGCATGTTCTCTGGAGAAGCCCATGTCCATTAGCTGTGAAGGAGGTCAAGGTTTGACTGGTTAGAAATGGCTAATAGCTTTCTTCAGGTATCATAGATCTCGAAACACAACCTCATTTATATGCGAATGATTGGCGATTCATTTGATCACATTTATAAAGATTCATTAAATTGTTATGGTTAATCATTCAGTTGATTACCATTTCTGATAGTACATTTGAATTAAAATCATAACATACAATACACACAAATTTAAAAACAGGATTCCTGAGAAAAAAAAAAAAAAAAACTTTCCTAGAGCATTACTATTGTTACATGTTACTGTTAATATTTTATTAATTTAATTCTTTAGACATCCTTTCTGATTAAAAGTTTAGGATTCATAGGATTTCCTTCAACAGAAAAGTGGCAGTACCTGAGTCAGCTGAGCCTGGTTGACCTGTGGCTCTCTGCGTGCTGTAGAGTTGCTTGCCTCCTCTGTAGAGGCTGTAGCAGTGCTGCTATTGGCACCTCCAGACACTCCTTCTCCAACAACTCCCCCCGTTCCTGAGGGGCCGCTAGCTGCCACACCACTTGTGGAACTGCTCTCCTCTTCAGGCCGAGCAGTGCCCTCTTTTTCTTTGGAGAGCCGCTCCTGGATGATAGGTTCTCCTCGTAGGATGTGGCACAGAATGGCCAGCATAGACTCAGCCATGCGTCCACCATACACCTTCAAGGGCTTACGGTTCCACAGGTTACGGATACAGCTGAATGCAGCCTACAAAAAGAGTTGGAAAAATTTGAACTGTGCTGCTTCGCTTTAATAATGCTAGGGTACTTATACTAACATTAGATGTCATACCTTCTGGGTGACAATGAGAAAGCGCAATGCGCTGAACTGTGGCGTGTTGAGTGTTGCTCCAGGCACTTTAGCAGGCAGAGAGTGTGGGGAGTCCAGAACTGTGCTGGGGTTCACCATCTTCTCTACAAGCATCAACCAGGCATCTAGGAATTCTCCAGTCCCATCAGGCAGCTCAGAGTGTTCCAAGCCCTCCGACACGGGCACTTTACCTCCCATGGACAGGGCCCAGTTAAACGTCCTGATGAATACAAAGCATTTTTACTTGTAATAAGTATAATACTACAGAAAGTCAAAACAGCATAATTACGGAAAAATTAAGATATAATATATTTTTAAAAAATTCAGTTATTCGTTTTCAACTCTTCTTCTACTCACTCAAACAGAGCATCATGGCCACCGGAACAGGAGAACTTCTGCAGCATCAGATGGTATGGATACTTCCTCTCATCAAACAGCATGGGTGAGGTGAAGCCCACAGAGCAGATAAAGAAAGTCAGTCTGATTATGAAAGAGAAGCACATAAATATTAGCCTCATACACCTCCAGGAAATACAAGTCTCAGGCTTCAAGGAATTCTGTTTATACTGTACTATGTGATGGGTATATTTTATGTTATGTAATGGCCTCAGGGGTCAAAAGGGTATGTTCAACATGGAATGTTGAGAAAAGTGCAGACTAAGGATGCTCAGTAGGGCTGTCAAAATTGCTCAAAATTGACGTTCGAATATTCCCTCTAAAAAATACACGAATATTCGAACTATTCGAACATCTGGTTGCGCATGTTGTCAATGACGCCCATTACGTCAATAACAGGCAAAAATAATACAAAGATACATAACTACTTGTATAGATAGTCTATTTAAGTTTAAACATATATGACAACGTATTACCTACACAAAAACAAGGAAATCAACTGAAATCAACTAACGGCCAAGAAGACCTCACGCTCTCTCACCCTCATGTTCTCTGCGCATAACGGTTTAACTGAAACACATTTTTGTGCAAGCAATTTAAGGTCGCGACTGTTGTCCCAAATATAGCAGGCTTCATTCAGTGATTGAAACAAATATTAATATCAATTGAAGTTTTACAGCATATAGAACTGACATTGAATGCTCCGAGCGAGCTGTGCTGTGGTAAACATGGAACTTTTCCTTGACATGGAACGATAAATAATCAAACCTCGGATCCATTGCTTGACAGAACTCCCCGAAGCGTGCCCTATCCGCGATACTGATCAGTCTCATGTCCTTAAAAATGAACGAAATTATTTGAGCCGTTATGGCCTCTTGTTGTGTTGCAGACAAAGAGCTTGTGGCGGGCGATGCAAAGTAACGTTAAGTGTCAAGACGTGACTGTTTAACTGGAGTTCCACACATTATGCCATGCTCATTTGGGTGCACATTTTTGAGATGTGACCTCATGTTGCTAGTGGTCGAATGGTATGCTAACTGTATCTTAAATAGCTTGCATACAACTTTATCTCGCGGGTCAACAATTTTACCTCATTTTCTCTGCTGCGGTCGAGTTGGGCTCTGCACTTGCTGCCATCTTCCATGAAGACCATTGCTTGACAGAACTTTCAGCAGTGATGCTGTGCCAGACAGTGCGACTCCTGTGAGGCTGTGACCTGTCCCTGAACCCTCAGGCGCGCTAGCGCACCCACTCGCAAAGCAGACAACCACGCCTCTACTACCGCGGGCCTTTTTTTCCAATGTTTTTTTTTTTTTTCTCGAATATAAATTTTCACCTTCGAAATTCGTTTTTTTAAAACTATTCGAATACATATTCGAATTTAGAATATTCGTTGACAGCCCTAATGCTCAGATCAAAGACTACATCTCTATGATCAAATAATCTATACTTACCCAAAAAGTGCTTAAAATAGTAGAACTAACAGGCATGTCAGTATAACCAATTACAGTGAAGACGACTTGAGTGACACTGATTTTTACTCAACTACAAGGTATAAATGTTCATGTATCCTTCTGTTCAAGGAGTCTCTCTCGGTTGTTGTGACCAGTGGGCTCCCGACCATGAATAAAACTTTAATTCCTGCAAAAAGCAACTTGGGAGTGGTGTCTAGTATATGCTGCACAGCAGAGGAAGTACTAAGTACAAGACAGTGATAGTGTTGGAGGACTATAGAACCGTCATCGGGCTGAGGCTGTAATACTGGAGTTGGTATTAAAGATCCTGTGTTGGACCAGTGTAAACCTGAGAAGGGTGGTGAGAGTGTATAAATGCTAAAGACCTGTGTGCTCATGTGGAATTGAGATAGTATAGTTGCTTTTGATGGGATGCCGTCACCATACTACAGGGAAGTATTGTAAGTATTCTGTAAAGCCAGGGAATTAGCTTGAGATACTGTAGTTACTATATTAACAACTGGTAGTTGTTTAAATTGTCTGTGGTGAAGTCAGACTAGCATTGGGAATTTCCACAACAACTATCAGCAACTCCACTTTCTAAACTATCATTAAAGATACTAATGCGGGGCGCTAGTGCGCACGCGTAGGATGTAGACGTGCATAGCTTGTGCTCTCCACCGCAACTTATGCAAAATTACCGAACACCACGATAAAACTGTCTAAAAGTTGATATTTTTTGCTCGCTTGCCTATCCCATCCGTTGAACCTTGCTAATTTGAAAATGTCGCGACAAAGAAACCCTCCTGGGAAGTCCAAGACCATCGATGGATACATCAGCAGTGCTAATGCTAGCGGGGCTAACGTCAGTGCCAGCGATAGCCGTTCCAGCGAGCCCTCTGCTAAACCTCCGGCTACCACTTCAGATATCACGTCCATAGACAAAACTCACATGTACGAGATATGCAAAGAAATGTGTAAGGAAATGTCAGAGACGATTCTGGGGAGACTCGTTGAACGCTTTGATGCCTTTGACACTAAGTTTCAGTCTGTACTCTCCGTGCAAACTGACCTGCAAAACCGCATGGTCAGTTAAGAGCAAACGACCGGTGCACTTGAAGAACGCATGGAAGTGCTTGAAGCCAAGTGTGAAGATTTAACAAAGTACGCCAGCCAGCTTCAAACCAAACTACTGGATTTAGAAGCACGGTCCCGCAGACACAACATCAAGATTGTTGGTATAAAAGAGGATTCAGAAGAAGGAAAACCAACTGATTTTGTTTCCAAACTTATTCCTGAACTGCTGGGTAAACAGCACTTTCCACATCCAGTGAAAGTTGATCGTGCGCATCGTTCTCTGCAACCCAAATCAGCGGCGGGTGGCAAACCGCGCACCATCATGGCTCGCATTCATCATTTTCAGGTGAAGGAACAGATTCTACGCCTCAGCAGGACGCAATCAATGGAGTACAAGGGGAACAAAGTTTTAATTTTCCCTGATTATACCAACGAAGTGATGAGCCAGCGCCGTGCCTTCCGAGATGTGATGAAAGCTCTGAGAGACGGAGGAGTTAAACATCACCTGCGCTACCCGGCCAGGCTTCATGTGTACTGGGATGAGGAGGAGAATATTCCCGAGGTTTTCAATGATCCAGCGGCAGCTGAAGCGGCTCGTTCATTGAAGGAACGTAGTGCTTCGGCAGATGGTTAGAGAACGTGATGAACATTTTTACTTTCTATTTAAGGTGAGCGTGTTCGTTCTTCTGTGCTAAATGCGCCACAAACTGCTGACCATTTTTCGAACTACGTGTCGATAAGTGACTGTCCAGAACCATGACAATTACTGATACACCAGGGCGCAGGACAATTTCTTTTGAAGGCGTATTTTACTTTATTTTTCAAATGTGGTACTAACTTTCAATTTTTTCAAAACTATATTTACGTTGTGGTGGAGGGCGCTACTTGGGTCGGCCTACTATTTGTCCAGCAGCTCCTGTTTTGGCCAAGAGGGGAAGATACGCGTCAAGTTCGGGGGACACGGAAGTAAGGGATGGGGGGTGGTTATGGTACGGTGTTGTTGTTCTTGCTCGGCTCAGATGCACATGTTTTACTCACTTGTATTCGGTATTGCAACAGCAATTGCATTTTTTTGTTTTTTATCAAAATGACTCAAGTACAAGGTAAAATGCATGTAGGAGGCAGAGATTTACAACTGATTTCATGGAACGTAAAAGGGCTTGGTAGTGCAGTCAAAAGGGGGAAAGTTTTTAAACACCTGAAATCTCTTTCTGCGGATATAATTTTTTTACAAGAGACCCACATCAAAGCAGATATGCAACATAGGTTGAAATGTAATTGGGTGTCTCAGATATATCAATCACCATTTACCTCGCATGCCCGTGGTGTGGCAATATTGTTTCGAAAAAATATCCCATTTCAGGTAACTTCTGTTAACAACGACCCTCTTGGTAGATATTTACTGGTCTCTGGCACTATAAACTCGTTCTCATTAACCCTGCTTAATATATATGGTCCGAACACGGACGAGCCCAATTTTTTCAGAAAGGTTTTTGATCTGCTTCCAGACGACAGTGACTCAAGCATAATAATAGCCGGAGATTTTAATTGCTATCTAGATCCTTTCTTAGATAGATTATCTACACGACCAGCACATGAAATTGCATCTGTAAAGCTCCTAAACAATCTTTTGAAAACTAGGAGTCTAGTAGATATTTGGAGGATTCAGCATCCTACAAGCAAAGAGTATTCATTCTACTCAAATGTTCACAAATCCTACAGTAGGATTGATTATTTTTTTACTAGCTCTAACCTTATCTCTCAAATCACCAATTCCAAATATCATAATATTTTGATCTCTGACCACAGCCCCTTAGCAATATCATTAAATATTTCCCTCCCAAAACAGGTTTATTCTTGGCGTTTCAACCCAAACCTTCTAAGCGATGACAACTTTGTTAAGATTATAACCTCTAAATTGAATGACTTTATAGAATTAAATGATAATGGTGAAGTGTCTGACTTGACCCTATGGGAAACATTAAAAGTCGTTTTGCGTGGTGATATAATCTCCTACACCTCAGCCATTAAAAAGAAGAGAGAGAGGAGACTGCTTGAAATTAGCAACACTCTTCCTAGTTTGGAAAGAATTTACCAAAATTCTATATCACCGGAGCACTACAAAGAGATATTGAAGCTTAAATATGAATACAATGATATTATGAGTGGCCAAGTTAAGAACTTACTTTTGAAATTAAGGCAGAAACACTTTGAGCTTGGGGATAAACCCGGTAAACTATTATCACAACAGCTTAAAGGTTCCCAGGCTTCAAGAGCAATTCGTGGTATTAAGTCTAAAACAGTAATGGAAAACTGCCAAAAACCCTTTATGAAGCAAACATTTCTTTAATTTTAAAAAAGGGCAGGGACGATACTGACCCTGCAAATTTTAGGCCAATTGCACTTCAAAATTTTGATCGCAAAGTAATAACTAAAATCCTGGCTACTAGATTGAACAAATATTTGGCTTCTATCATCCATCTTGACCAGACAGGGTTTATTCCCGGTAGACTCTCTTTTTCTAATGTCAGGCGGCTACTCAATACTATTTACTCTGATTTTAGTGATATTAAAGGAGCTTCTATTTTGTCCCTTGATGCACATAAAGCTTTTGATCAGGTCGAGTGGCCTTATATGTTTGAGTCACTGCGCAGGTTTGGATTCGGGGAAACTTTTATCTCCTGGGTGAAACTGATATATGTAGAACCGTGCTGTTCTGTTTTGACGAATGGTGATCGGTCAGCCCCTTTTATTTTGCAACGCTCGGTTCAGCAAGGCTGTCCATTGTCTCCAGCGCTCTTTGCTATTGCACTGGAGCCGCTTGCGGTAAAAATAAGAGAGCACCCACAGGTGAAGGGGCTTCAGGTTGGAGGAGTGGAAACGCTTCAGTTTATATGCTGATGACATAATATTGTATTTATACAATGCTGAAAAATCAGTTCCCCCTCTTCTTGAGTTGATAGAGTCTTTTGGTAGAATATCGGGGTACACGATTAACTGGTCAAAGAGTGAGTTTGTGCCTCTTTCTAATACTTATTCACCAGGTTTTTTACAAAGTATTCCACTCAAAATAGTTAATGATCATTTCACCTACCTTGGTTTGACTATACCTAAGGATCCAAAACTAATATTTAAATTAAATTTCGCAGAATTTATTTCAAAATTAAAACAAAATATTGAATGTTGGAAAATTCTTCCCTTATCAATGATTGGACGCATAAACTCAATTAAAATGATCTCCCTTCCCAAATTTTTATACTTATGTCAAAATCTCCCCATTTATCTCACTGCAGCCTTCTTTAAAGACTTGGACTCCATTATTTTGTCCTACATTTGGAATGGCAAAAATGCCA
Source organism: Carassius carassius (assembly GCF_963082965.1). Classification (NCBI taxonomy): domain Eukaryota; kingdom Metazoa; phylum Chordata; class Actinopteri; order Cypriniformes; family Cyprinidae; genus Carassius; species Carassius carassius. Next base: position 19,417,854 of record NC_081791.1, on the reverse strand, counting down.
GAATTTCGAAGGCACACTTGCAGAAGTCTAGGTTAGTGGGAGGGTTGGACTTGCCGGTATTCAAACACTATTACTGGGCTGCCAATGTTAGGGCATTAGTGTTCTGGCAGCAGGGATCCCTAGATAATCAGACGCTTACAACCCCTTTGTGGCTTAAGATGGAGGCCAACTCTGTGAATAATTCTTCATTGCCAGCTATGTTATTTTCCAAGTTCGAAAAGGCAGAGTCCTATAAGAATTTATGCTTTGTGGTAAAACAGTCAGTAAGAATTTTAAACCAGGTTAGGTGCTTTCTAAAACTACCAAATACATCAGTACAAACACCTATATTCTTTAACCATTGTTTTCTGCCTCCCTGGCATGACATATCATACCATGACTGGAGAAAGAAGGGCTTGGTTTCAGTTAACAATCTGTACATTGACGGTAAATTTGCATCATTCAACCAACTGAAAGGAAAATATAATCTCTCTAATTCCCATTTGTTTCGGTATTTGCAGGTTAGGCATTACACTCAATCAAAAATTGAAGATTTTCAAAATCTACCCCTGGAGCATGAAATTTACGATATTTGTAAGAGCCCTCCTTTCTCCAAGCGTCTTATTTCGAGAATTGTACGTCTATTTGATGACTGTATTGCTGCGCACACTGTGAAAACTAGGGATATTTGGAAAGAAGAGTTAGGTGTGGAACTATCTGAATCCATGTGGAATACTTGTTTGTCTAATATTCATTCCTGCTCTATAAACAGCAGACACCAGTTAATTCAATTTAAGATTGTCCATCGCTTACATTATTCCAAAGTCAGATTACATAGAATATATCCATCAGTCTCCCCAGTGTGTGACAGATGTAATATGTCAGAGGGTACACTGTCCCATGCTTTTTGGGCCTGCTCTTCGTTGGTAAATTTTTGGTCTAAAATATTTGACTGGTACTCCAAAGCATATCAGAGACCCCTTCAGCCTGAGCCTGGACTTGCTATTTTTGGCTGCTCACAAATAACAAGGACAATTCCAACTATAATGCGGCAACCATTGGAACTGGGATTGATAGTTGCCAAGAGACTGATATTGAAGGAATGGAAGTCTTCCACTCCTCCTTCCTTTCAGGTATGGATCACTGACATGCTATCCATAATACAAATGGAGAAACTCCGCACCACTCAAATGGACACATTTTCCGTTCTTGGACCCCTTTCTTAACTCATTTTGAAAAAGCTAAAATACAGTAAACTAACTGTGTTCCTGTATTAACAACCTTTCCTCCTACTGCTGTACTAATTAAGAATGTAAACAACTGGCAATAGCTGTATCTGAGCCCTGTTTGTTTGTTTGTCTGTTTAATCTGAAAATGTAAATAAAATATATATAAAAAAAAAAAAAATACTAATGCTATGTTCAGAATTAAACTTAAACTAATTCTGAAAACTTTGCTACAAAGCAGCAGGTGTATTTACCTGAAACGTGGTGTGGGTGTATAGGGAGGCGGCTGCCAGCTCAAGCCCTTGGTGAGAAGTTTAGTAAGAGAAGACGCAGTGGCCCGAGCCGCAGGTGTTGGGGCGGTGCCTGTGCTGGTGGTATGATGAGAGCGCCGCTGGCGGACAGGTGAGCCCACACAGAGCTTCACCAACAATCCAAAGAGCTCTGCCAGAGCCCTGCCCAAACGAGAGGAGGCTGGGGGATAAAGAGATAGATCCAATGTAATTCAGAGTTTCTCATTTTACTTATTAAATAACAGATTAAAATGGTTGACACAGCTCTACTGGCTCTGACCTGAGAGCAGAGGCTTAATTTGTTTGATGCGTGTTGCCATGGCAGGGGTGAGTTTGGACTTGGTCTTTGGGTCAGTGGCTGTGGGCTCATCTGTCTCCATGGGAGCGAGAGTGTCTCCATCCAGGCCCATTCCTTCCAGCAAACCCTGAGCAGAGGGATCCACCCCCACAGACACGGTCTCAGTCTCACCTGGTGGAGAGAGAAGGGCTTTAGAAAAAGTGAATGCAAACCAGCAACAACAAAAAAAAGGACATGAAATGCAAATAAAAGGAACCGAGGTGCAAAAACAAAAAAAAAAACAGGAAAGAGGAAATAAAAGAGAAACTGATGGCTAAAATAACCCCCCCCCCCCAACTTTTTACAGATAAAATCATATCAAATAAGTAGGCATAGAAAGGTAGTGAGCTTTATGAAGAATTTTACTGTAGTACTGATACTGCAGTATTTTTACCAGTTCTCCTTCCTGCAGCTGCTGTGCTGCTGGAGGGCTTATCCTCTTTAGGCACAAGTTTCTGCATGTCGGCCTGACCAAACTCACAGCCAGGAGGCAAACTGCAAAGGACAAATGAATCAAATTACAAATAAATAAAAACAATCTGTTTTAGTTAACAGACAATCACCTATCCTCCTAATACTATTCTGTACACTTGTAAGCAGCAACAGAACCAGGCCCCCCCCCCCCCCACCATATTGTGAAAAATGTCACTCAAAAACAAACGCAACCATTCCATTGCAGTCAGTTGCGGAGGAGCAAGGTTTAAGTGGACTAAATAACTGGAGAAATCTAGCATGCATCAGAGAAAAGTGTATTGTTTCACCGGAAGATCAATTTATGGCATTTTAGTTATATGAGGTCAAAAAAAAAAAAAAACATTTACATTCACAATCTATAACATGCATTTACAGATCAGATGGTGGATTGTGCCTATGGAGTGGATAAGTGAAAGGTCCTCCATGTGAGGTGAGAGCAGTACTAACCTGTTTGGTGTACAGAGGGACAGCAGCACAGTGCTTTCCCACACTAGAGAGCAGTAGAGCTGACTCAGTTTGTTCAGAACGCTCAGACCCAGTTGAGATCCCCACTGATTTACTGAGATAGCACGGATCTCACTCTGAAAGAACAGGAACAAGAGGTACTGTTAACACCACACAAGTTCTCACACAGCTTCTCACACTTCCAGACTCTTTTTGCCTAGTCACTAATTGTTAAATATTAGCGCACTAACAACTACCGTATTTTTCGGACTATAAGTCGCACCTGAGTATAAGTCGCATCAGTCCAAAAATACGTCATAATGAGGAAAAAAACAAGTCGCACTGGACTATAAGTCGCATTTATTTAGAACCAAGAGAAAACATTACCGCCTACAGCCGCGAGATAAGTCGCACCTGACTATAAGTCGCAGGACCAGCCAAACTATGAAAAAAAGTGCGACTTATAGTCGGGAAAATACGGTATATGCGAAAACTGATAATAATCGATAATAATCAACATCAGATTATACATAGCTGCCTATATGCATACCTGTCCAACTCTGCAGGTATGAACAAACATGAGGATGTACGCATGTGCTGCCGTCAGGGCATGCAGCAGCGGGGTGGCGTGAGCCGACAATGTGGCATCCGTAACATGGCCCGCGTTGGCCAGCTCTCTGAGCAGCACAGAGCCACCAGGAACCTCGATGGGTCGATGAAGCGGCTCTAGAGCAGACAGTATGCTGTCCAACTGACACAGACCCTCCTGGAGAACTTTCGGCTCATGAGACAAAGTCTAAGGCACAGTAAGAAAGTGAGGGGATAAAAGAATAAAATTAAAACCCTAAATATCACAGCATCTTAAGGATTATTAGGGAAAAACTACATTTCCTACAGGTAGGTATCAATCTTACCAGTATAGATTTACAGACTCCTGCCACAGCTTGGCAGGCAGCAGAGGTGGGGAAGTCAATGGGCAGGTTGGGCAGCCCAAGTATTGACACCAGTGGCAGGAGTCCTTTCTGATTGACAAATTCCTGACAGTGGTCATCTGTTGTGTTGTTACTAAGAATGGACTCCACAAATTTCATCTAAAAGGAAAGGCGCATATTTTAGTTCCAGTTCGTGGAGAGCAAACTATCATCTAACTTTAGACTTAATGCATTTTGACAAACAGCCAATGAACTGTGCGAATGCAATAAGACTGAGTCATAATAGACAGTCTGAAGAATAATGAGAGGGGAAAAGTATAAGACAAGATACAAAGAGTCTAGCTCTGCTGCACGTACCACATTCAGAATGTAATCCATAAGAGGAATGGGGATTCGCTCCTCTGTTCCCACCACTCTGTAAAACAAAAACATTAATTTGTTAATAATAGTCTATTAATTATATCTAAAACAATATAGATTTCTCGCACATGGCAATGAAAACAAAGAACACTAGAAGCTATTTTGGTGCACTAACTGCCTGTTGCTTTCTGGCTCCCCCTGCTGTTGGCTAAAGGTATGTAGAGCCTCTTCCTCCTCCTCATCCTCACTGGATGCCTCCTCTGCAGCATGGTTCGCGCGAGCTGGAGGCACCGTGACAGTCCCATCTGCTTTCTGTATGGAAGGTTTCTGGCAGATGTATTCTGGCGATCGACCTAAGTTGCAGATCTCCTCTAGCAACTGTTAAAGGTCAAGTTAATAATAAAATTAAAGGACTCAGAATGAAAGGGAGTTTAAATATGCATAACACTGCAATAAAAGAGATTTCTTAAAAGACAATGTGTCAAAATGTTTCAGCACTATCCGCTTTACCTTGATGATGGCTGTTGTAGCATCTGTTTTAAGAGTGGGCTGGTGCCGCATTAGCTCGTCAACTGCACTGCCCAAGTTAGAAGCGGTGTCACCTGTTTCATAAAATTAAACAGTTTGTTAGAAACACAATCCAATCATCTCCAAACACAGGAACACCCATAGGGGCCACTCACCTAGTGGGTCAGAGCTGCGTCGACGGCGCATGGCTGGCAGGTAGTCTGGTGAGAGCAGCACCTTGAACAACCGCTCAAAGGGTTGGCATTGCACAAATGAGTGCAGACCACGGGCATTCAGGCACAGGGCACTGAATACATTAGGTAGGGAACCCAGCACCTCTCTGGTAGCAGGGACCTGTAGAAACAAAGGCATAAAATGGGACTAAAACGCATCATGACTTGCTGGACTATCCAAGAGGGAATCCAGCGATGGAGGGAAAAAAAAAATTTGTACAAAGATTTAGTGGGGAAAAGGGATATAAAGGGTCTAGCACGACTGAACAGGGGGTGGTGAAAGACCTTGAAACAGACAAAATGAGTTTTAAAATGGATAGAATGTGTGGGCACAAAAAAAAAAGTGAAAGGGAAAAATAGTTATATTGTTAAGGCAGACTCACATCTTTGATGAGCAGTGCATGTAGCATGACATCAGTGAGACCATTGTCCTGCAGAGATGACAGTAGAGAGGGCTCCTGGAACACAAAAACTGTCACCACCTCCGTCGCTAAAACAGAGAACAAGAAAAATAGAATTAGAAAGAAATGAAGAGGGCAGAGAAAAAAATTAGTCAAGATTCAAACCAATTAAATCCACAAAGGGCCTTTTAACCATACTATGCTGCAATTTTCTACTTTGTGACCTTGAAGACAGATCTACAAAATGTTGCACATAAAGAGTTTGGCCAATATATTAGCAGCACCAGAAGTATTGTTCTCCATGTGCTTACCCAGAAGAAACAGTGAGGGTCCATAATACTCTGCATTACTGATGATGTGTTTCAGAGAGGTAGGCAGGGACCCATCCATTACTATAAAGAGAGTGCAAAGGCAATGAATATCACGGTCAGCGAATAAAAACACTATTAACCATAATGTACAAATTAAAGCATCATTAAATGCAGTTTTATACCATGACGAATGCCGTCAGAGAATGCAGGGTCCTGAATGGCTTTTTTCAAAAAGTTCAACATAGATTTCAACAGAGCGGCCCTCTGAGGAATGCACTGCACTCCTGTTAGGAAAGAACAAAATATGCATTACAAAACTGTCCACAGTTTCTCCTGAACTAAATAAAGGAGACCCGCTGACATGCAAGTATACTTATTGTACCTGCTCTGGGAGCGCTGACTGCACTGCTCTGTGCTCGCAAATCCGTCTCTGCTCTGGAAACAGAAGAAGTGGATGGGCCAGGACTGCTCTCCATGGCAACCTCTGACACTACATTGACAAAAGCATTTTTTACTAACTTAAAAATGTAGTTAGTACTCATGCGATTGTAAACCATTACTTAGTATCATTTAGCTTCAGAAGACTTGGGATACGTGTTCTAAATATTAACTTGCTTGACTGGATAGCCCAAAGAGAAGCCATAGGAATTTGTTGAATGAAGTGCTAGATACAGTTTACTGTGGAACCAGAATTACAATGATAACTCGATTATGAATAATGCTGGATTTTTTAATTATGAATGAGCTTAAAATGGGGGATATAAAATGCACTTTCTTACAAGCAGCACCATAAGGTTAGGAACATTATGGGGACCCTAAGCAAATGGGGATGTGAACCACAAAAACAAATCCACAATTTATCATTAGAAAACCCTGGCCTAGTGTGTAGATGACAGTCTGTGGATAACATACACAGTTTTGAATAAGGATAAAATAAATATAGTTCAACATACAGTAAACATAACAGAGGTGGTACTAACTGTCCATATCTGTGTCCATGTCCTCTGTCTCAGTAGCTGTGCTGGGCCTCTGGATCTTTGGTTTGATTACAAAAGGGCACTCTTTCCTGGAGAGGTCAACTTCATGCTGCACAGAGAAATGGGGTCACATTCCGTCAACAAAAGGGCAGAGGGCAAAAACCTAAATAGTCTATGCAGAAAAACAAGGGGCTGAACGAGTTGTGCTGGGGAAGGCTTTCAGTACCTCAAGTCTGGAGATAAAAATTGAGAGGCCGCCGTGTGACTGAAAAGCAGCCATGTCCAGATTGGTGATGAGATCAACAACTCTTACTGCCCGCGTCACGAAGGTAATCTGGTCCTGCTCATCCCCAAGAAACTTAATCACCTGAAGTGGAAGTGGCACGGTTCACAATACATCCTTACATATCACCTTCTCATTAAATGCTCCAGAAATGAGGAAGCACCAAAGTACCAACCTTTAGCAATGCCTCCATCATACCACAAGACACCAGGGCCTCTCCACCAGCATCATAACTAGCCAGGTGGTAGAGGAAGGAGAAGAGGGCTGTGGCAAATTGGTGGGGGTATGGCTCCATCAGTGGGTCTGAAGCAAAAATAAGAACAGAATGTCACCAAACCTGAAACCTAAGAAAACAGTTCAAGTAAAGAAATTAGAGCTAAAGGTCTATCTCTTTACCAATCATAGCCTGGATGCAGTTGCGGACAAGCACAGGCAGAAATCCATGATAGGAGGCCGTTCCTGTGCAGTCGATAATGTTGGAGAGTTTGGGAGTGCGCTCCAGGTGAACTATGGATGTCAATGTGCGCAAAGAGGCGGCCTTAATGTCCTGTAACAATACAATTGAGGGTTCATAAATGAAATAAATCTAAAAGCATCTTTTCTGTTTTTTGAAAACATCTTTGAGTAGTGCAATATTTCCCATTCTTGGCAATCACTCTAAATAACGCAAGTACATATATGCCATATAGTGTTAAAAATAAAGATGAATAATTGCTACCCACCACCAACTGTTTGTCTGTGATCTGAAGAACATCCACTAGTTCCTCTATAAGCCCATTGTAGAGTATGCTATTGGCTGACTCCTGGAGGGCATTTGAGTACACTGCAAAAAACACACACACAACACCAAATTCACTAGACAGAAAGCGAGAACCTAGTGCTGTTTCATGAAAATAAATACCTCTACTTATTTTGATCAGTACCAGAGGGGTCAACTCACCGAGTATGGAGATGGCATGCAGTCTGGCTTGCACAGCCTGCAGTCTCCTCTTGTGGTTAGAGAAGCCATGAGCCAGGCGAATGTGTGTGAAAAGCAATATTTGTTTGTCTTTAGGGATGTTGTACATAGCTGTCAGAGACTCCATGATCTCTGAAGGGCTCTCGGAAATCTGAGGGCACAGCGGGGAAAAGCAAAAATCAGATTCAAGTGTAATCAATAGCTATTAAAGGTCTATGTGCTTCCATTAACTGTTCCACAAGGACGGCAAATGAAAACAACTAGGAGAAAATCACCTTATCAAGTTGTTCAATATGAATGTAGTGTAGCGTATTACTGCTCGACTGTTGAGAGGGCAAAAAGGTACAACAAGGTTAAAACACAAAGAAATGAATTGTTTGCTTAAAAAAAGAACAATGTTGAACGAGAATGGTGAAATAAAGGGAAGCATGACTCCATGCATACCTTTTTCTCCACTTTGACCTCAGAGCTGGGTTCTGCATAGAACTCAAAGTGCAATGTGGTGGCACTCGGTGGATATTTCTGCATAACACAAATAGACACATCAGATAAATTTGTTTCAAACTAAAACTTGTAAATTGCAGGACTAAACAAAGACGACCTGGTTAGTACTGTTCCTGTCAACATTTTATTAACATTTTAACCTGCCATAAAATTATTTTTATATAATTAAATATCTTTTACAAAAAGCAGCAATAAATGATTAAATGCAGCTTTAAAATGATACTATAGATAGTGATATTACTTACTATTTGCCTTTTACTTACTATTTATTATTTCAGAACTGAATTTATAATATCCAACCAGCACTCCTTTTGGTTACTTTACCATAGAGACATTTACCGTAAATCAAAGAAAATAATAATTCCTAAAATTTAGCTATTATGAATTAGAAAGTCACAGAAGTTTTCATTAAAATCTAGGGAAAAAAAATATTGGATTTTTGCTGATATCCAATATGCCGATATTTTCAAATAATTTTTTACAGATACCCAATATCTTTACTTTTGTTTGGAAACAACACCAAGTTTCTCCTGTACAATTCTGGTTAGTTTTAAAAATAAATTATTTGTTAGAATTAAATAAATAATAATGAAGTTTTTTTTTGTCAGTACACTGAAGCTTTGAAAATAACTACAGCCTATATCATTCACTCCATTTTTTTCCCCAGAAAGATGCAGTGTTAACATTTTATTTTAAGATGTAACATCTGTAGATAGTTTAAAGCAAAAGAGTTGTAACAATTCTGAGAATCTTTTTGAAAAACATACTCATTTTAATGACATCAATTACTGCTTTATTTAATCAGAAACAGTCTAAATGTTATGTAAACTATTTTACTTTTAATTTAATTAGGTCAACAGCAACCCCTACAGATTAAAACTCCTTACCGAACAGACGCTAGGACCTGGGCGAGGCTGTCACTGCTGCAGGTGCTTTTACGGTTTATTCTATCACACACCAAATGCATTCTGTATGTGCTTTCACAGATTAAATGCAGCGATCCAAAACAGTGACTCCAATTATCATTCAGACAAAATTTAGCTTCCAGTATAAGCCACACTGCTGAAGTGATTAATCACTAGCACACTATGAGCCCATGTGAGTTAACGTATTCCCTCTTATCGGCAAGACTTATCGGCATAATCTTTCATAACGGGCAGATGCCGATATTTTCATTTAAAGCCTTTAATGGCTGATTCTGATATAAGTCTGATAATATTGTGCATCCCTATTAAAATCATATTAAAATTATGGTGGACGTGGGAATTAGAGTCATCCATACTACTTAACCATGAACATCTTATCAATGGTGCTCACACTCAACTCTAAAATACAGCATGTTTTTTCCCCCATGTTCACAATGACATAGTATGTGTAATGGGCCAAAATAGCATACCGACATCGGCAGATCTCGGCAACACTCCGCAAGACCAAAGCCATTCTCTTTCCCACCCCAGCTCTAGGACAGCGGGAATAAAAGAGTCAGGAAAAGGTGTAGGATGAAAGATAATAAGCATCAGCCTTGAAATGTCACCATGAAAGCACCTGTCTGTACAAAACAGGTCATCGTGCTTCTTTGGTTAGAACCGATACTAAACACCTGAATTATTTTCAACAAGGCTTCAAAAGTTTCCACTAGAATCAAAGATGCAAGTCATGGATTAAACTTTTAAAATTGACAAAGTTAAACACTGCATACTGCTGCAGTATTAGCCACATGCATTTCAAAGACCTTTGATATGCAGCTGCTTTCAGACTTGACATTTCAATCTTCTAGACTTCAGCAATCAAAACTGAGAAAAGAAATATGCTCACATGACAAAGTAAAGCTTTCATACCTCAGCCAAATGTTGAAGACGGGCAAGCAGTGGGCTCCTCTTATCTGAGCCCAGTCTGGTGATGTAATTGGAACGTTTGCTGAACACATACAGGAGATTCAGCACAGACAGAACCACCTGCATGTCACATGATGCTAAAAGGGTGGTCAAGTGCTACAGACACAAAAGAGAAAAAAGCAGATGCTCAAAATCAACTCGCAATAAACCATTTAAGGCTAACAGAAGCAGGTTTTGTTGTATCAGTCTTGAGTTGGGGTACCTCTATAGAGCTGTACAGGTGTCTTGAAAAACTGTATTCGATT